>NC_083471.1:8140932-8440932 GCF_030014155.1 Tachysurus vachellii | reverse complement strand
TAAAAGTAAAAAGTTCTAGATGTAATTACACATAGAATGTATACAAGTTAAAAGATATCTTCAAAAGTATGAACACCAGTACACTATTTTCTGCATCTTGAAGATGTGTTGTTTTTTTAGGTTGCCCCAATAAAGATGTGAAATTTATTAGTATTATAGCAAATTATATTTAATGAGAACACTAACACCACACTGTCGACACAGTTTTATGATGTCCTTCTCTACTGACAAAAAAATGCTGTTCCTTACCATCGAAGCACACAAAGGGGTATGTGGATCTACATGATTCATCAGACCATCCAGAACCATACAACACAACACACACTTCATTCCCCCGCCAGTTGTCAGGCTGTCCTGGATTCCACAGTTTCACACTTCCCAGTGGCTCATTTCCCATGGACCAGCGCCAGCTGTTAATGGTATTGTACAGTCCAATCCAAGCACTGGAACTATTTGTTGTCCCTGTATTTCATACTGAAATTGACCCATTTCATAACTGGTTTTGATGATAGCCAGATCAGTGTATTCAGCTCAACAGTAAGCCTGAGCATCACTCTATGTTTTCCCCTGCTGGATCAGAAAGTACAGTATATAGGGACAGACAGGACGAGAGGGATGGCTCCTGTGGATGATAGATTTTAAGGTTTTATGCAATTGTTACAAATCCAGTCACACCTCCCCCAGAGGGAGCCATGAACAGAATTCTAAGTTTACTTCCGTTCCTTTGTTCACATTGCTTTCTGTGTCTTGATCTAGCTTTCTGTTTTCTCTGTTTAGTGCTTGTGGATTCTGTGTTTTGGACTCTGCCTGTTTTCTTGTTCTGTCTTTATCTCCTGTTTTGGATTCTATGCTGATGTTTCTTTATAAATCTAAGCGTATGGATTCTACTTCTTCAGACTCCACTTCATGACAGCAATGTTAGATCAGTGTCAACAATAATTATTTTTCAGTATGATTTTTCCTCTCATCTTTTCTTAAGTGCAAATCATTAAATGTATTTCTGTGTATTTCATATATGTATACATGATATATATGTAACTAGTACAGTGTCTCCTATAAATATTATAATTTCTTTTGGTAGAGGTGGCCTGTATTCTTTGCTGTATTATTCGCTCACCTGTGAAACACAGGAGCATGAACAGACGCTGCTCCATCACTGATGTGTTGAAACTCACTAAGAAATAAGAAATGTGATCAAAAACATTGGCTTCAGTAAAACTGATAACTGCAAGTATCACATCACAATACATCACATCAAATCACATCACTGCCACTCCCATTGTCAAGGACAAAATAAGACTTCAGAGTGTTATTTGCTCTGCTGAGAAGGTGATTGGCTGCAATTTGCTGCCTCTTCAGGACCTGAAAACATCCGAGACCCTGAAGTAGGCAGTTAAGATTTGAAGGCACTTTCCTCCAGTAGGAGGCTGCAGTCCATCAAGACTAAATGTTTCCACCCACAAATGTTTGTTTTTGAGCTTTTTTGCTTCATTATTACCAATATACAATGCCAATAGACAGACAAATTCCTTTTACATATAAACCCATGGTACTTGCCAATAATTGTGATTCTTATTCTGATCACTACATACAATTAAATTTGAAATTTCAATACAGGGGAGTTGTAGACAGTAGTGTAATTAGTGAGCAAGATCATTCCTCAAGAGGGGTCATGTGGAACAGGATTCAGTTTCACCATCTTTGCAGGTAATATGTTATATATGGTATATTATATTTTCTTTTGTAAGAGAGACAAAGAAAAGCTCAAAAAGTGATGAAAAAGTGTGTGAGATTGCAAGAGTCTCATCTAGGTCATGAATCTTTACAGAATTATTTGGAAAAAATCTAAAATTTTGCTCACCCTGAAAGGAGGTGGAAATTTTCACTTATTTTTTCTTTGGTTTCTTTTTTGTTTAAACCAATAAAACATGTTACATGTACAAACAGGCTCAACAGGCCAGGAAGTGGACACAAAAGCAAGGAAAAAGAGAACAAAAAAATACACAAAAATATGAAAACAGAAAAAACAAGAGACGATCCAATAATATGTGGTAAGGAAGCATCAGGAAAGGACATATTTTCACCACAGGCTGCACATTCATCACACAGGATCTCAGAGAGGTGTTCAGGACCTCTGACCAAAAGGGCTAGATGAATGGACATCTGGAGAGCATGATAGTAATTATCTATGGAAGTAGGGCAGTGTTAACATTTGTTCATTTTGCTTAAACTCATGAAGTATAATTTATGTGGGGTGAAAAGTGATCAGTGGAAAATTTTATATTGTAGTGACTAGAGTCAGTACAGTATATGAGTGTATTCTCATAAGACATAGAGAATAAGTTTTATGTTTGCCAATTTATTATGCCGTTCTCCATGCAGAGATAAGATACTTTATTTTCCTATTAGGAATGATGTGGAGTCATCATAATGTAATACTTTGTATACTTGTGATATTATTTATATTTATTTACTTGATTGAGTTTCTCATGGAGCTCACATGGCCATTTTTGGTGTTTAATCATTTTTCGAAATAATATTTACTCAGCTCTAGGTTATTTTTCATTTGTGCTACAACACTTTGGTTAAAGAAAGGTTTATGTAAATAAAAGAATCAAAGATGATTTAATTAATAATCTAATAATTTAAATATAAATATGTTAAAACTCTGTATGAGTACATACAAATTATGTATATAAATAATGTAGAACTCACTGTACAAGTTTTTGTCCTTAACAATCAATTTTAACAGTATTCAGTATACACTTATAGTATTGTATATTCATTTAATTTTTTCATCACCACTGATGTTCTGGACTCTGTCCAAGCTTTTCTAATAGTCCGATTCTTATATTCTAGACTCTAGTAACCACCAGAGAGAAATAGAGGTCATAATCAATTATCCTATTTTGACAGTTTTATTGCCCCCAATAAAACCATAAAACCATAAAACAATAAAATCATAAATTAAAGATTTATGACTGTAATAAAAGTTTATGATTGTAATTATATAATGTTTACTGATAGGAATGGGTCAAAGGTCATACCTTTGATCTGACAGATGTATGTCATGATTTTATGATGTTAGGTTTAAGTTAAAAGTTCATAATAATAAAGTTAATGATTGTATTGATATATTGCTTGACTCCAAGTAGTTAAAGAGCCCCCTTTTCCCTCCCACCACCCTGTCTTTCATATTGTTTAACACCATTGTGTCTGCTTTCAAGTAGATAGGTGACAAGTAATTAAAACAATGCCATATGTTTTTTTTTTAAAAAGGGGTTTATGACCCCTCAGATGAAAGAGTGTTGTAAAACAAGACCATGTCTTTGTTCCAAATGAGATAGTAGATAATTATTTTTTTAAAAAAGGGGTTTTATGACCTTCAGATGAAACAGTGTTGTAAAACAAGACCATGTCTTTGTTCCAAATGAGATAGGAAACAAGTACTTAAAACTCATGTTTGATCCGGGGATGGATTGTGGAGCCCCCTTTTCCCTCCCACCACCCCGTCTTTCTTATTGTTTAACACCATTGTGTCTGCTTTCAAGTAGATAGGTGACAAGTAATTAAAACAAGGCCATATGTTTTTTTAAAAAAAAAGGGGGTTTATGACCCCTCAGATGAAACAGTGTTGTAAAACAAGGCCATGTCGTTGTTCCAAATGAGATAGGAGACAAGTACTTAAAACTCATGTTTGATCCGGGGATGGTTTGTGATAGGGTTACCCCTCCCCTCAGACTGGATGGTTATCAAGCCCCCCTGAGCAAATGCACATGTGCAAAAAACGTACACACGCTCTCCCTGAGCAAACGCGCATGAGAAAAAAAAGGAGCACACGCCCCCCTGAGCAAAAGCGCATGAGCAAAAACGCGCCCACACCCCCCTGAGCAAACACGCACACACGCGCAAACGCGTGCACACGCCCACCCCGATTTAGTCTTCAAATACCATATCGCTCCCTCCACGCATAACGTGTATGTTTCATTGAGCATAGCTATGGCTGTTTGTCCAGATACACCGAAGAAAATGCAAAAATCTACTATGTCAAAATTTGCAAAGACGTTAGAGCATGAAATTTGTCAGTATTGGGAGATGTCAAATGGCTATACAGCCGGCTTTCACTTCAATGCTGAATCATCAAAGCAACGCTTTTCAAGCTATCTGTGCCGGATCACAAACACTGGAGCAAAGCTACTGAGGCTGTAACTTTTGATTGGAGTGACTGGAACGAATTTCGTAAATGGTGTAAGGAATTTGACTACATTGTACGAGAGGATTTATTTTCACCAGAGGTCTACGAACATAAATGGTGGAGCGATTGTACAAATCCTCAGCAAATATACTGCATTGAAGCAAAAAATCTTTCAAAGGATCAGCTATCACTGTATGTTTCAACAACGATTTTCGGTGACTACACGTCTGATAAAAAAATGAGAAATACGAAGTGAGGTTTGATCCAATCAGCTGGCTCGATCTACAACGCAGCTTTAATCAAATCGATTATTTATTATTAAAAAGCTGATCTCTGTGATGTAAGAGTCTTCAAAACTTTGATGAGGAGTGAATTCCACCCAATGACTTCCGCCCCCCTCCCCCAAGAACCCGCCTTCTTCCAGCACCTCCCAACACCTGTACCACCCACAACATGTCTCACTAAAAAAGTGTTTTAAAAACATCTGCATTTGTGTACGGTGTATCGGCTGTTTGAGCAAAGACAAGTGAAATATCTCAGGAATTCTCACCTTACTTTTACAACTCACTCGCTACCTTGGATAAAGATGACGATGAGACACGTTCCAGTTCTAAAGATGAAGAAAATACCGGTGAAGCACTCGGAAATAGAAATCTGACCTTTCTGCATTCAAATGATGATGGAACCGATGGCTGTCTTTCCACCGCCGCTTTAGTGGTCATCCGAGGTGTCATGGCTGAGCTGTTGGACAGAATTATTGATGGCGATCTCAGAGACAATTGTCAAGGATGTGCCATAGATCACCAGAGTCAACTCCAACACGCTTGTTTGTTTGATCCTGAAGCCTACTATCTGCACATGAATGCCTTCAGATTGTTGAAAAAATTGTTTAAACCTTGGCTGAAATACACTCTGGTAAAGGCTCTGAAATTGTGTGGAATTAAACACACCTTATCCCTGGAAAAAATTCTAGGCATCGCTGAAGCTATCATATGCGACTGGCGGGATGAGCCAAACATTAAAGCCGTTGTAAGCGAAGCTAAAGACAAAACCAAAGAAATTTGCAGCGACCAAGTGTATGAAGATGTTGTGGATTACTGGACCTTTCACTCAGCTCTGGAGCCACCCGAACCGTCACACACGGGAAACTTCAAAGCGTGCCACGTCTATTCTGTCTCCGAGAAAGATCTGAAGTCCGAGTTCACCTCTACTCTTCAATAAATCGGTGAACTGAGAGTTAACGACCCGGGTATTTTCACTAATCCTCTTACTTATTATTATAAAAATTGTTTCTTTTTATACGTTGTAAACACAGTGTCCTCTTCACGTTTTTGTACAAAGAATTATCCGCTATGTTTGCCAACCCTTTCGAAATGTAAAACTAGTCATGTATGACTAAACTGCTCAGAAAGGAGAATGTTGATATCCCAAAAGTCTTTGATTACATGAATGAGTTTTTCGATGCAGAAAAATTAAAATCTTGCTCAGGTGATGTCTTTTTGAAATAAAATCCTTAAACTATTTGGTGTTTTGGTCATTGATGTTCTGATACTTCAAAATGAATGAGCGGCTGTTGAAGAATGTGTATTACACGCCGTCAGACCCCAGCTCGTACGGAGGTGTTGAGAGTGTTTGCAAAGAGCTATAGTTGAGAAAATTGGTAAAAGAGTTAATGATGGTGAGATAAAAAACTGGTTAGCTGAGCAAGATGCATACACTCTTCATAAACCGGTGTCTACAAAGTTTAAAAGAAACAAGGTTTTAGTGAAAAACATAGATGAACAATGGCAAGCTGATTTAGTTGAAATGAGCAACTTGTCGGAGAGTAATGATGATGCAAAATTTTTGATAACGTGTATAGATATTTTATCTAAATACGCTTGGGTTCATGTGTTACGAAACAAGACCGGCAGTGAAGTAACTAAAGCTTTTGATTCCATTCTAAGGGAAGGAAGAGTCCAAAAAAATTACAAACTGATCAAGGGAAAGAATTTTTTAACAAAACTTTTCAAAACTTAATGAAAAAACACGGCATTGTACATTTTGCCACGGGCACGGGTCAGAAAGCTGAAAACAGTTGAACATTTTCTAAAATCATGGTTTTCTTACACGGACTATCCGCAGAGTGTACAAAGTCTGAATTGGATATTTTCACACTACCTTAAACACAGACGAGTATTGAAAAGTACACTTATATCGAAATACCTCCGCTTTCTGCTCTGACTGACAACGGTCCTCTGGAGTTCTTCGTGGCTGGAAATGGTGAGGATTACCTGGATTTGAACAATAAATTTTTTCATGTTGCCTGTAAAATCGTGAACGCTGATGGCACCAACATAGCTAACGATGCAAAGGTGGGGGTTGTTAACTATCTATATCTATATCTATCTATATATATCTATAACTGACTATAGCTTCTCTTTTTTCACAAGTCGACATTATGCTGGGGGACCGTCTTATTTCTCAATCTAGCAATACATATCCATACCGCACAATTTTTGAATGCCTCCTTAACTATGGGAAGGACACCTTGGAAACACAATTTTGTACAGGATTATTCTACAAAGACACAGCGAGACATTGGATGCCACTGACCCCGCGGATCGCAATGAAGGTCTTAAACAAAGGGCCAGTTTAGTGCTGAAAGCAACACTTTTGACTTCATTGGTCACATTCACTCAGATATATTTTTTCAAGATAAACTTTTACTGAATGGCGTCGATTTGAGGATTAAAATGGTTACATAAAGACGAATTGTGCTTAATGAAGGAAGGCAACGTCAATTTCGCTCTGAAATTCTCAATGCACCTCTTTTCGTGAAGAAAGTTTCCGTATCACCATCAGTGAAACTCGGACATGCGCATGCGTTGCTTTCTTCCACTGCGAAATATTCATTAGAACGGGTTTGTATGAAAACGTTCAGTCTGGCCGCTGGGAGCCACATTTGTTCACAAGAGAATCTTTTCCTCGGACCCTTGCCTAAAACCATAATATTTGGCATGGTGGACAACGATGCCTTCAGCGGGTCATACAATAAAAATCCTTTTAACCCTTGTATTGTCCTCCTATACAAATTAGGAGCGCTGAGTCAACTTGACCTTGTCTGTTTGACTGCTTAAAAAAAATGAAGTATATATGATAGCCTTTTTTTTTTTTTTTTTAAAGTCCAACTTGTTTCCAACATATTAACATATTTTGCAAAAAAAAAAAAATATATATATATATATTGTGCCTCATTTTTTAGTAAAAAAAAACAGAAATTTTGAATTATTTTCACTATAGAGGCACAAAAGTTGATGCACAATTACAGGCTGGTATATTTCAAGGGCAGGAGATTGTTTTGAAATCATTCTGACCATTTTTAATGTCAGCAAATAATAAAACCTGTTATTTTCCAGGCCAAATTGTCTTGAATGCTTATAAATAAAAAATTCTACAATTATCGCCATTCTGTGTGTAATATCTATTTTACACTTGTAATATGTATTTTGCCCACCTGATGTCATCTGATCAACCAACAACAGGCTACACACACACACACACACACACACACACACACAAAAACATGCCATAATTTCATGTGAATAAACTTCGTTTACCTCCTTATGTTTTTTATTATACTTAATTTATGAATGATAACCCTTATGAAATTTTGCATTGTTTTGAGTAAAATAAGCAGAAATTATTAAATATTATATTGGATAACCACTGACTGATACATGTCAAACATTACTCAGCATATCTCCAGGCCAAAGCTGACTGATGCAACTAAATTCATGAATAAGAGAGAGGAAACAAATATGATTTGAATATGAAAACACAACGTGTGTGTGTGTGTGTGTGTGTGAGTGTGTGTGTGTAAAGATTGTTGGTAGAAGAAGAAGAGAAGGGAAGATATTGTCCCCAGCTGGACAAATGCATATAACAAGTGTGACATATTTACAAATGATTGTTTTTGTTTTTTTGGAGGCCCAATGAATTGCAATGCCCAATGCTTGTGTGTGTGTGTGTGTGTGTGTGTTTCTGTGTCTGTGTGTGAGTGTGTGTGTGTGTAAAGCTTGTTGGTAGATCAGATTTTGCCCCCAGCTGGACAAATGCATCTAACAAGTGTGAAATATTTACAAATGAGTAGCTTTTGTTTTTTCTGGAGGCCTAATGAATTGCAATGCCCAGTGCTTGTGTGTGTGTGTGTGTGTGTGTGTGTGTGTGTGTGTAGCTTCATTTAGGTAGATCATATTTTGCCCTCTGCTAGGCAAAGGTATATCAAAAGTGAGAAATATTTACAAATGTGTAGCTTTTTTTTTCTGGAGGCCTAATGAAATGCAATGCCCAATATGTGTGTGTGTGTGCATGTGTGTGTATGAGAGTGTGTGTGTGCGCACATGTATGTGTGTGTGAAATGTTTACAAATGTGTAGCTTTTGTTTTGTCTGGAGGCCAACTGAATTGCAATGCCCAATGCTTTGAACAGTGTTTGACTGTGTGTGTGTGTGTGGCATCATTTCGGTAGATCATATTTTGTCCTCTGCTAGGCGAAGGCATATCAAAAGTGTAAAATATTTACAAATGTTTGCCTTTTTTTCTTTTCTGGAGGCCTAATGAAATGCAATGCCTAAGTTGTGTGTGTGTTTGTGTGTGTGTGTGGGGTGTGAGTATGTGTTTTGGGTGCGTGTATTAGTGGACATTTTATGTGTGCATTTTTGTGTCTGTATGTATGTTCATTGCGCTGAAAAGGGCAAAAGTGTGACCTATTGCCCCACTAAATGTGGCCGGGTCAAAATGACCCAAGCTGTTCCAAAGCGCGTAGTATATCGTCACTGTCGGGCGGGAACCTCGTATGTCCAAATTTGGTCAATTTCATATTTTTTCACATATCGATGCTATTGGTCAGACGTGGGTCTGTTATTTTTACAAGTTATTAACCAATCTAAAGCCTTGAAAATAGCTTGAGCGCAAATCTCATAACTCCATTGGACACTTCAAATGTCCACCTCTTCCTCACTCCACGGGAGAGCTTCGTGGCATATTTCTCCTCAAGAAGAGTCGCAACGAATCAACACGTCTTCTGAGGTAAATGTCTTCAAAACACTGGGCTCAAATAAAAAAAAAAATCTTGACCCCCACTAGTTCTGGTGCTCATCTGAGGACAGGAATATAGCGCAAGACAATCCACTGCAACGCGGATTAAACCCTGTGCACTGCAGATAAGGTACATCGTTTTTTTAATTTCCTGAAAAATAACGAGGTACGAGGATTCCGCCCGACAGCGACGATATACTAGTCTGAACACATAGTTCAATGAAAATAGACAAAATGAATTTTGCTTGCAAAGTTCATAATTTGGAACAATCCTGGTAAATTTCAGGAAAATATGTGGAAGAAAACCAAAGTTATGACACATTAAATTCTTCCAGCAGGGTCAAAAAGACCCAGGGAAAATATGAAGGTTAATTTTAAACACTAAGACGCAGAGTTTGTAGCTTTGTACGTGTACTCAATATCCTGCAAAACCATTTCAACCCGATTTCTAATCCAATAATGCGGTTCATGAATTCTATTCTTTAATTTTAGCATCAGGAAAGCAAATAAAAGATTAGGCATTGGCGATAAACAGAGAAGAGTATTCGCGTAGTTATACTTTATTTGCATTCAATCTGAATCCTGACGACGACTGTGGTAGGCACCTGTCATTAATAAAGTCAGGGAATATGCGAATGGAACTCAGATTTCGACAAGCCCTGCCGAGAACGGTGAATCTAATAGTCTATGCTAGTTTTGACAGCATTCTAGAAATAAACAACCGAAGAAACGTACTCATAGATTACCAGTAAAGCATGGATACCAAAGAACTAACTGATGTTATGAGAAGTTGGACGAATTACCTACAATCCCCCTGAGAAAATTCCCCGCCATGTTAATTGTGAATACACATCTGAGACACATGCCGGGTGAGCACTGGCTAGCTTTATGTCTTAATAATGAGTTCTCCGGGGAGTTTTTTGACTCCTACGGAAACAGACCCGACTACGCACTCTTTCCTGATTCTATTCAATACTTTTTGAGTAAGAACTGCCGTGAAATAAAATATAATCCTGTACAAGTACAAGATTTTACTTCAGTTTGTTGCGGACACCATTGTGTATATTTTCTGTGTCACAGAGCTAAAGGCTATAAGTTTAACCGTATTATGTCTATGTATAGCAAGGATTTAAATAGAAATGACAAAGCAGTTGTGTCTTTTGTGAAAAAAATGTATCCTAGAGTAAATAAAAAACATTTGTTTAGTTGTGTGCAATGTGTAAACTCTCTGAAAAAAAATCTTACTGTATAAATATTTTATTGAAATAAAAGTAACAAATACAATGGAGCAAATGTAATCATCATAAGTCATTTTTCAAAAATCATGCCAATCACTACGAATAAGAGCATGGGGTGGAGAATCATAGTCTCTGCTTTTAGACGGTGAAGGCGTGACGCTTCGAGAGGGGTGGGGATAATTATATCTTTTGATGTCAGATATTTTGCGTCGAACAGCACCGTTGGGTATTGTTGAAAAGGGTATATTTAGTCTAACTACAGTATGCAACAATTCGGTCCAACATAATGGCCTCCGATCCTCTGAAACTTTATGAGGCGCTGTGAGATTTTTAAGCAGATCCACCATGTGGGATCCACGAAGCAGCATCACCTGATTTTAAAAGTTTTTCCATAATGTATGAAGCATTTCTTTTACACCTCGCTGAAACGTTAGCAAGCACCTCATGTGTGATCTCGTCACCGTGGGGTTGTGAAACTTCGGTCACAGTTGCTTCTGTTTTTCTATCTGATATTTTTGGTAGGGTCAGTGTAATGAGGCGTTGTAAGACTGAGGATCCATTCGCAGCGTTCTTTAATGAATGCATGTTTTTAAAACACTTTTTTTAGTGAGACGTGTTGCGGGTGGTACAGGTGTTGGGAGGTGCTGGAAGAAGGCGGGTTCTTGGGGGTGGGGGGCAGGAGTCGTTGGGTGGAATTCACTCCTCATCAAAGTTTAGTTTTACTCTTACGTCACCGAGATCAGCTTTTTTCCGGAATAAATAATCGATTTGATTAAAGCAGCGTTGTAGATCGAGCCAGCTGATTGGATCAAACCTCACTTTGTATTTCTCTTTTTTTTTTATCAGACGTGTAGTCACTGAAAATCGTTGTTGAAACATACAGTGATAGCTGATCTTTTGAAAGATTTTTTGCTTCAATGCAGTATATTTGCTGAGGATTTGTACAATCGCTCCACCATTTATGTTCGTAGACCTCTGGTGAAAATAAATCCTCTTGTACAATGTAGTCAAATTCCTTACACCATTTACGAAATTCGTTCCAATCACTCCAATCAAAAGTTACAGCCTCAGTAGCTTTGCTCCAGTGTTTGTGATCCGGCACAGATAGCTTGAAAAGCGTTGCTTTGGATGATTCAGCATTGAAGCGAAAGCTGGCTGTACAGTACAGCAATGAAACATACACGTTATGCGTGGAGGGAGCGATATGGTATTTGAAGACTAAATCCGGGGTGGGCGTGTGCACGTGTTTGCGTGTGTTTGCTCAGGGGGGTGTGTGGGCATTTTTGCTCATGCGCGTTTGCTCAGGGGGGCGTGTGCTCCTTTTTTTCTCATGCGTGTTTGCTCAGGGGGGTGTGTACGTTTTTTGCACATGCGCGTTTGCTCAGGGGGGGGCTGTGCACGTTTTTTGCTCATGCGCGTTTGCTCAGGGGGGCGTGTGACGTTATAGAGAGACGCTCCTAACACAGCGGGGTGTCATAATCTTGATTTGATAACCATCTAGTCTGAGGGGAGGGGGTAACCCTATCACAAACCATCCCTGGATCAAACATGAGTTTTAAGTACTTGTCTCCTATCTCATTTGGAACAACGACATGGCCTTGTTTTACAACACTGTTTCATCTGAGGGGTGGTGGGAGGGAAAAGGGGGCTCTTTAACTACTTGGAGTCAAGCAATATATCAATACAATCATTAACTTTATTATTATGAACTTTTAACTTAAACCTAACATCATAAAATCATGACATACATCTGTCAGATCAAAAGTACATGTATGACCTTTGACCCATTCCTATCAATAAACATTATATAATTACAACCATAAACTTTTATTACAGTCATAAACCTTTAATTTATGATTTTATTGTTTTATTGTTTTATGGTTTTATTGGGGGCAATAAAACTGTCAAAATAGGATAATTGATTATGACCTCTATTTCTCTCTCCCACCTGCTGGTGTCAAGATCTCTGTACAGCTCTGCTCTAAGGAATACAAATATACCAAAAACATGCATTATCCCACATGTTAAGCTCTATGAACTCTTTCGCTGACAAAAAGTGTTAAGAAATAACTGAAGTATTTCAGAAAAGAACAGAAACATACCTGAAATATGAAGGAGTGAACTCTCAGTGTTGTAGCTTTTACTGATCGAATTGTATTCTGCAGTGTCTGACTAACTGAGTTACTATTTGCCTTCTTTTACTGCACATGCAAATCTCCTCCTCCGCCTTCTCTTTTCTCCTTTACAAAAAAAATATGTATGTAAATCGGAGATGGACCGGGCATGAAAAACATAATTCTGGAAATGCTTTTCAATTTATCTTCAGTGTATAATTTGAAAGAGAATGATACAGTTTAGTTTTGACAATTTAACTTAGCACAAAGAAGAGCTCATTATTCATGAACATTTACAACAACATGGTCAGAACTGATACAAATTTTATATAATGTTTCTTATTTATATTTGCACTCAACTTTCCATCAGTGAACAGGTGATAATTTCAACAAATATACTTCATGTTCAAATCGGATCACATGGTGTGCATGTGCAGAGCTCATAAAGAAGGTCATTTCACTTAACATAGATAGATTATAGAATGTGGAAAGCCCAACATCAGCTTGTGTATGTGTGTGACAATTTTAGAAAATAGTAATACAGGCTGTGGAATTGGAGAAAGATATATACATAGTGAGATGGTATTTATAACAAATGCAGTGTGGCGACTTTGGGACTGTTTGTTTCTGCATTGTGAACACACACACACACACACACACACACACACACACAGGGAAATGTAGGGTTTGGGTTATGTCTTGCATTCTGGATTTCATGTCTTTTATTTTGTAACCTTTTATTTGTGTCTTTTTTTCTTTTTCCCTCATGTTATATTGTCATGTTGTGATTGGTGGTTTTATTCATGTGTTCTTTAGTTCTCATTGTCATTGGTTCGCTATGTGTATTTGACCCTGAGTGCCATGTTATTTGTCGGTTGTTTGTAATGTCTTTTTCACGTCCTGTTTTGTCATTGCCTTTGCCTGGATTACTTTGTGCTTTTTTTAATTAAAATCTTCTACCCGCATTTGCATCCTCTGCCTCATCTTTCAACTCAAGTGACAAACACACACACGCACACACAACCACAAAGAACTGGTGTTTGGGAATCATTGCTTTTCATACTTTATTAAGACAGACACAATGTTTGGTCTTTGGCATTATTTGTGGTGTGTCAGTATAGAGGGAATCATAAATCCTGTCAAAATGTGAGAGGGATTCATTTAACTCAATATTTTGAATCACTCTGTATGATTTTATGATCTGCTCATACACAGTGAAACTGGGAAACAGCAACAACCCTAATGTAAATATTCCAAATCTTTATTAAATTGTGTAGTGTGTTGTGTAGGAAAGCTGAAATTTAATCACTGGACCTTATTTATTTGAGTATGTTTTGTACAATGAGTTTCAAAATAATTTATTTTTAAAAATCCAGTAAATGTTAAAAAATATGCATACCCAATTTGTGGTACTGAGTGTGTAATTTTATGAATAAGAACTAATACAACTTGATTGTTTGTTCTCCTGATTGTTTGGTTTCATATACAGTAATAATGCAATGAGTTACTGCACTTTCATATATAAATATCATATTAAAGTTATTTATTTATTTATTTATTTACACTACAAATTCAGTTGTTCAATTTGAGAGCCACTCAGTTCATATTAATGGATTTAGCTAAAAGTATTAAATATTAAATAATGCAAAATGCAAGAGAACATGAATTAAGATAAATAGGAGCACTGTAAAAAAATGATATGGTGCTGTGAATCTGGTGGTGTTTAAGTCAGTTGTGTTTTCTTCGTCTTTACTTCTTTTTCTTTTTCTGTACTTGTTAAGCTGTACTGTGCTGTATAATCCCTATAGAACCATGATCAGGCCTCTTATGACACACACACCCTCCTGTTTTTAAAACATGGCACCAGGCCCATTGGTGCATTCTGACCAAATGTTGCAGAGAACCATTGTTTTGCGTAAGAAAAGCAGCTGTGTGATGTGCCTGGCATCCACAGTCACTCGAGTACATTGTATACATTTTTGTTCCTGCTTTATCTTTTGTAATTTCGTTTCTTTCTTTTTTATTATTTATTTACCTCAGATATTCATTCATTCATTCATTTTCTACCGCTTATCCGAACTACTCGGGTCACGCGGAGCCTGTGCCTATCTCAGGAGTCATCGGGCATCAAGGCAGGATACACCCTGGACGGAGTGCCAACCCATCGCAGGGCACACACACACTCTCATTCACTCACGCAATCACACACTACGGACAATTTTCCAGAGATGCCAATCAACCTACCATGCATGTCTTTGGACCGGGGGAGGAAACCGGAGTACCCGGAGGAAACCCCCGAGTTATGGGGAGAACATGCAAACTCCACACACACAAGGCCCCCCTGACCCTGACCCTGGAGGTGTGAGGCGAACGCGCTAACCTCACACCGTTCCCCCTACCTCAGATATCACTTTCAAAAATAATAGACTGTTCTGTTTAAAATATACAAATATACTGTTCACTATTAGACAAAAATGTTTTTGGTCATGTGAATATGTGATGAAATACAGCATGTGCTTCAGCTGCTAGGGGTCTTGTATGATATTAAACATAAATGGCTGAATAAATCCACTATGAATTACCTTGAGATTAGCTGGTTAGCAAAGTAAATTTAAAAAAGCTGGAGTATGATAATTGGTGGGAAAGTCATGAGGAACAGGTGAAAATTGCTTATTTGCTTACTTCAAGCAAGCTAACTTATGCAAATCTCTTTGTACCTTCGACCCACTTTACATAAAACCTTAATTAAACCAAATCAGAGTGTGGGTGGAAGTTTATGGAGGGGTGAACTGGCTACACAAATTTAAACTTAAAATGTCATTTTTGTAGTAGTTTTTAGTTTAAATGTCAGACATATTGTAGTATTTGTCTTTAAGCATTTTCCAACATAATGCCTACATAATGCACACAAACAAACCTTTTGAAGCCAAGTGTGAAAGCTGAGTATTAAAATGAAACCATAAAAAGTACATAGTTATAACACTTTATAGCAAATAGTGCATTGCCTTAAGTTTTAAAAGCTTGAATGTTTGAGTAGTGTATTATTATGCTGCTGAAATTTGGAGGGAAACCATCAATGTTATGTTTTTATTTTCCTATGTGACCTTCAGTGGCCATTTTTCTATTTAGTTATAAACTCAGCTGCTAATTTGTCTTCCTAAAGGCAAATTAGCTTATTCAAACCTCTGTGTCCCTTTTGTCCTACTTTACATAATGTCTGATTAAAAACCAAATGTCAGTGACTGACACACAGACCAAGCTGACTGAAAATGGGAGGGTTGTGTCAGGAATGGTAGTCACTTGGCTATAATTATTGCTGTAACAGCACGATCTGCAACATCCTCCCCAAACTGTCAGAGGCTCTAACACCCAGAACACTCATGCACTTCCACATTCACAGCCCACACACAAACCTGTTCTCAATCAGCATTTACTCACAGTCACAGTTTAAAAGCTCTTTTTCATTGCACTCATTGTGATGATTATGTTCAGTTATTAAATTTTAAATTCAAATTTTATTTGTCACATACCTAACCATACTGTCAGGGAGCTACCTGACTCTTCTCCCATGCGTGCCCCGCCCGCACGGAGCGGCTCGCCGGCGTACTAATGACACACACCTGACTCTCGTTTCTACCTCATCACCAACCCTATAAGATCCCCTCTCTCACGCTAACCAGCGTCCGTTATTACCAATGGTTCGGCGTGCTTCCAACACGCCGTTAGCATTCTCTTCCGGACTTCGTGGGCCGCGCTCTCTAGCGCACCACCGGATATTTATCTCTGCTAACCAGTTGTTTGTGGAATTAAAACAGTTTGCCTTCACTTCGGCTTTCACCTCTGTGTTTGGCGTAACACATACACAAGTATAACATAACGTGAAATATATAAACAGTGTTAATTAATAATTGTACTGAAGTAGTAAGTACCAATATATTAAAAAAGAGTAAACATTAAAATAAAATAATATAAAGTAAAATGTGAGCAGGATTAAATTAAATTGTACAAGGGACTTACAATATCTCACAGAAGTGAGTACACCCATCACATTTTTTGTAAATATGTTATTATATCATTTCATGTGACAACACTGAAGAAATGACACTTTGCTAAAATGTAAAGTAATGAGTGTACACCTTGTATAACAGTGTAAATTTGCTGTCAGCTCAAAATAACAACACAGCCATTAATGTCTATACCACTAGCAACAAAAGTGGCCTAAATTAAAATGTCCAAAATGGGCCCAAAGAGTCAATATTTTTGCATGACCATTATTTTCCAGCACTTCCTTAACACTCTTGGGCATGGAGTTCACCAGAGCATCACAGGTTGCCACTGGAGTCCACTCCTCCATGATGACATCACGGAACTGGTGGATGTTAGAGACCTTGTGCTCCTCCACCTTTCATTTGAGATTACATTTACATTTAAATTTACATTTACAGCATTTGGCAGATGCCCTTATCCAGAGCGACATACAAAAGTGCTTTTAAGTCAAAAGAATACAAGCATACATTTTTTTTTAAAATACACATACAACAAAGGGAAGAAAGTGCTAGTTGAAGTGTTTTATGAATAAGTAGGTCTCAACCGTCGTATGAAAATAGCCAGTGACAAAGCTGTCCGGACCCCTAGGGGAAGTTCATTTCAGCACTTTGGAGCCAGAACAGAAAAGAGTTTTGTAGTATACTTACCTTTTACCCTGAGTGATGGTGGGACCAGTCGAGCAGTGCCGGTAGCTCTGAGGGTGTGAGGTGGAGTGCGAGGAGTGATGAGGGCTTTGAGGTAAGAGAGAACTGGTCAATTTTTGGCTTTGTAGGCAAGCATCAGTGTTTTGAATCTGATGAGTGCAGCTACCAGATGCCAGTGGAGGGATTGCACCAGCAGGGTGGTAGTTGAGAACTTAGGCAGGTTGAAAACAATCCTTGCAGCTGCATTTTGGATCATTTTGGTTCATAGGTAGACCTGCCAGCAGTGAGTTGCCGTAGTCCAGTCTTGAGATGACAAGAGACTGAACAAGTACCTGAGCAGGCTGTGTTGACAAAAATGGCTGAATCTTTCTAATGTTGTAGAGAAGGAACTGACATGAGCATGTCATATTAGCAACATGCAAGGAAAAGGACAGTTGCATGTCCATGGTTACCCTAAGGTTGCAAGCTGTGACTGAAGGGGAGATCAGATCGTTATGCAGGGATATTTCATGATCATGACCTGGGGATGACCTAGTTTTGCTAGGATTGAGCTTTAACTGATGAGTCATCATCCATGATGATATATCTGCTAGACATGCTGAGATCTGAACAGAAGGCTGTGGTATCTGAGGGAGGGAAAGAGAAGCATGTAGTTTCTCAGAGACATCCAGACTAAAGCCAGACTGGTTGGGATCTTGGAGGTTGTTCTGTGAGAGATAGACAGACAGTTGATTATACACAATGTGTTCAAGAATATTTGAAAGAAAAGAGAGAAGTGATACTGGTCTGTAGTTACTGCTATCTGATGGATCCAGATCAGGTTTCTTCAGGATGGGTATAACCCTTGCTCTCTTGAAGGTAGAAGGAAGCAAAGTCTTCTGTAGTCAGGGTGGATGAAGCAGGTGGAGCCGGGGGGTTGTGTAGAGAAGAGATGATGTTGTGGAGCTTACGAGGGTCTTTGTGCCAAAGCTTCAAGCTTATTCTTGTAGAAGGAAGTCTTGTCAGAAGTCTGAGGAGAACTTGGCCAGGAGTGTGCGGTAAGAGTCAAGATCTGCATTAAGTTGTGATTCTTCCACTTTCTCTCAGATGAGCTTAGCTCTCTTCGATTGTTGCACAACACATTGACACTGAAAAGCCAAGGACCAGAACAAGAAGTTTTCTTGGGTTTAGTAGACAGAGGGCAGAGAAAGTCCATGGTTGAGAAAAGAGAGGAGAGGAAAGGACTCGGGATCAGGAAGAGATAAAAAAGTGCCAGAAGCTACAGAAGAAGGGGAGACAGAGTGGATGTTGTGGTGGGTAAGAGAGAGAGGGTGAGTGTTAGTTTTAGGTATGATAGGGAGAGTGATGGTGAAGCATACCAGGTGATGATCAGTGATGTGTAGTGGGGTAGTAGTCATGTCTGTAGCTGGGGAAGGACGGGTGAATCCCCACAGATTCTCCCAGTTTGAGGATCCCCAATGCTGGCAGCACTCATGCAGGCCCAGACCATGACACTCCCAATACCATGCTTCACTGTAGGCAAGACACACATGTCTTTGTACTCCTTACCTGGTTGCCACCACACACACTTGAAACCATCAGAACTAAGTAGTTTTATCTTGGTCTCATCAGACCACAGGACATGGTTCCAGTAATCCATGTCCTTAGTCTGCTTGTCTTCAGCAAACTGTTTGCAGGCTTCCTTGTGCACCATCTTTAGAAGAGTCTTCCTTCTGGGACAACAGCCATGCAGACCAATTTGATACAGTCAAATTGGTCCCCCTTCAACCTCTGCAGCAATGCTGGCAGAATTCATGGCTATTTCCCAAACACAACCTCTGGATATGACACTGACCATATGCACCCATGGCAAGGCCTGTTCTGAGTGGAACCTGTCCTGTTAAACCATTGTATGGTCTTGGCCACCATGCTGAAGCTCAGTTTCAGGGTAAGAAGTCAGTTTCTTGGCAATCTTCTTATAGCTTATGCCACCTTTATGTAGAGCAACAATTCTTTTTTTCAGGTACTCAGAGAGTTCTTTGCCATGAGGTGCCATGTTGAACATACAGTGACCAGTATGAGAGAGTGAGAGTGATACCACCAAACTTAACACACCTGCTCCCCATTCACACCTGAGACCTTGTAACACTAACAGGTCACATGACACCAGGGAGCTAAAACGGCTGATTGGGCCAATTTGGACAATTTTCACTTAGGGGAGTACTCACTTTTGTGGCCATCAGTTTAGACATTCATTTCTGTATGTTGATTCATTTTGAGGGAACAGCAAATTTACACTGTTATACAAGATAACTCACTACTTTACATTGTAGCAAAGTGTCATTTCTTCAGTGTTGTCACATAAAAAGATATAAAATATAGCATATCATATCATATTATCTGTTCCACCTAACTCTATACTCTGCATCCGCTACTCTCGCACCAGTTAACTTCATGTTCTCATGAGGAGAACTCTATGCAGAATTAACCCACGGAAGGCTGCTGGACCAGACAACATTCCTGGCAGGGTGCTCAGGGAATGTGCAGAACAGCTAGCGGATGTCTTTACTGACATCTTCAACCTTTCTCTGAATGTGGATTAAACTAAAGAAATGGTTGTGGACTTCAGGAGAGCACAGAGCGACCACTCTCCGCTGAACATGGACGGATCATCTGTAGAGATCGTCAAGAGCACCAAATTTCTTGGTGTTCATCTAGCGGAGAACCTCACCTGGTCACTCAACACCAGCTCCATTACCAAGAAAGCCCAGCAGTGCCTCTACTTCCTACAAAGGCTGAGAAAGGCACATCTCCATCCCCCCATTCTGACTAAGTTTTACAGAGGGACCATTGAGAGCATCCTGAGCAGCTGCATCACTGTCTGGTTTGGGAACTGTACAATCTCGGATCGCAAAACCTTGCAGCGGATAGTGAGGACAGTGGAGAATATCATTGGGGTCTCTTCCCTGTATCATGGACACTTACACCACATGCTGCATCCGCAAAGCCAACAGCATTGTGGATGACCCCACACACCACTCACACACACTCTTCACCCTCCTGCCATCTGGAAAAAGGTACCGAAGCATTCGGGCCCTCACGACCAGACTGTGTAATAGTTTCTTCCCACAAGCCATCAGACTTCTCAATAACTGAACTGAACTGTACTGAGCACAACATACACACACATCATTTGTATGGACTGCACAGACCCACACAAAACACACACACTGATACATGAAACTGTTTACATACTGTTTTGCACACTTTTTTGCTGTTTTGCACAAACTGTCCAACATTTCAGCCGTTTCGCACATACTATACAATATTTCAGTCATTTGCTGTTTTTTGCACAATTCTATATATTATCCCAAGGACCTGCTGCTAAGAAACTGTTTCATTCTAATGTTACTGCACGAAATATTGTTTGAACATTCAGTATTCACACACAGTATTTACACTGGTCGGTGCTGTTTCTGTTTACTGTTTATTGTCTTTTGTGTATTGTATTTTTGTACTTTTTGTATTGTCTTGTAACTTTTTGTCTGCACTGTCTTTTGTCCTGCACTGTTGTTTGTCCTGCACTGTCTTGTCTGTCTTGTTTGTCTTGTCCTGTACTGTTTGCACCAGGTTGCACAGTTGCACTTTATGTGGCTAAGACTACTTACAAGTCCTTAGCCCTGTCTTTGTTTTATGTAGCACCATGATCCTGGAGAAACATTGTCTCATTTCGCTATGTACTGCAACAGCTATATATGGTTGAAATGACAATAAAAGCTTCTTGACCTGACTTGACTTGACTCATTTAACATATCCATATATCTCTTCTCTCTCTGTCTACAAACTCTTCACTTTCCTCTCCTTCCTCGACCAACAGTAGCCCAATTTCCCCCGGCACCCTGCCAGTGGTGGTCATTGTTAACTCAGGCCTTGACCAATCAGGTATGGAATTGACAGTGATGACTCGCATGTTTAAATTTGGCACCTTTTACACCAGATGCCCTTCCTGATGCAACCCTCTCTATTTATCCAGGCTTGGGCCTGGCACAGAAATCACTGGCTTGCATCCCCTGTGGCTAGATTGGGAGTAATATACTGTACAGTAAGGTGAAAAATAGGCTTTGTGTAAGGAGCCTGGTGTAATATAATTACAGGTAGGATGTGAAATATCATGATTATTCAATCAGTTCTATGAGTGTGTAGTGTGAAGAACCAAGTCTGATTGTATCTCTGTTCTTGGTGTCCAACTGATTGAGGGCCCAAATGGCCAACAGGAAGAAGCTCCTCCTCATTTTCTGTTGGCATTTTGTCTTAGCTTTTAGGGAGTAGCAGTACTTCTCTGACCACAGCAGAGAGAAATGTCCATTGTTTGAATGGCTGATCTTTCTGGCTGATCTTCCTTGGTCCAGCAATGCTTTCTGTAGATGGATTGCAGGTCAGGGAGCTCAGTGCTTGCACCACTCTTTGTAGAACTCTGTCTTGCTTGGTGCTGATATCAACCAGGTGTTTTCCATCAGGATGCTCTCTATGGTGCAGGTGTAGAAGTTCCTAAGCACCTTTAATGGCAGTCTGATGTCCTTCAGATGTCTGAGATGGTGTAGACACTGTCAGAAGTTCTTCACCATGGTGAAGAACCATAGTTCTACTCCTGCTTTGTCTCAGTGAAGTAGAGGATGTTTTGCATCCTGAATGTCCCTCGGGAACATCAAGCTTGTTCTCCAGAGACTGGATGGGGCACAGTGTGCACAAGCCCTAGCCTATTTCTGATGCTGGCTCATTTCCCTCATGGCTGCTGCTTGGGGTCACGTCCTTTGTTCTACCTCAATATCTCTCTCGGGCAAAATCGATTGAGTGTTAAAAATGATGGATGGTAATTGTAGCTGTGGGAAAGAAATTGAGTAGTTTGCTTTAAGAAAATAAAGGAAAAATGATAGAAATGGGAACTGATGGTCAGAGGATTCCCATCTTATAGCTAAGACATGAGTTGGGATGGAAAGAGGGGGATGCAAACCGAGGAGGTTGTGCTTCATGCACAGAGACCAACAACACATACCTACAAACTGTGATACCACTGTTTGTGGATAAACTGATCATTGCCTGTTTGTTACACTTTCTTTTGCCTAATTTTTTGAAACTGTTTGCTGTTCTCAGTTAATTGTCTTACTTGTCCTTGTATTCTCTAATCCTGTACTTATGTGACAATATGACAGTAATGTGAAAAAAAAAATAAATAAATATATATATATATATATATATATATATACATATATATATATATATATATATATATATATATATATATATATATCATAGAAGTAAGACCATAAAAGGGCATCTACATCACATCCCTCCATCTTCTACTTGTCTGAAAAAAGACAAAATGAATGCATGGAGAGTGGCAAGTGATGCAGCATTTCATTTGATGCATCTGTTCTCAGGGAACTGGGTTACACATGTTAACTAGTGTCAATCCCTTTCAAGAGTACTAAATGCAGTGTCATTGTTTGGCATTTTGGGGGCATTAATACCAACAGGGTCCTGATAACATCACAGGTGACTATGCGAGCAAGGCATCAACTAGCCCTGAAGGACCTGGGCCCTAGGGGTGAGGTCTAGGTTCAAACTCTAAAACTGAGAGCCTGAACCAGGCACAGCAAGTGCAGAATCTCCTGCTTCTCTGACTCACATATCCATGATCACTAAGGCCCACAACAATAAGGAAGATCGCTTAGGTCAGCTGATCAAATGCTTCTTGACACCAAAAGTTCAAAGATGAAGCTTACAGGTGACCATGCCTTCCCTGTTGTTGCTCCTAGGCTACGGAACAATTTGCCTCCACACATCAGACAGTTGTCACCCACTGTTTCCTTATTTAAAAACTGGTTGAAAACATATTTTGATTCCCTGGTTTATGTTGAATTCTGAATTATTACTGTTATTATTTTATTTTGTTACTATTTAATTATTTTATTATCTGTATTTTATGATGCACAGCACTTTGTGTTCAAGTTTCGTTGTTTTAAAGTGCTTTATAAATAAATAAATAATAATAATAATAATAATTATTATTATTATTATTATTATTATTATTATTATTATTATTATAAGGTAGCCAAGTATGGGCCTAGACACCTTGATGTTGAGGGTAGGAAAGAACAGGAGCTTCCAACATGGTATAGGATCATATTGTGAAGATCTGATCACGTCTCCGGAATATTTGTTAAGTGATTTTAATTATTGTGATTTTTCAGATGTCTGCATTTGTTTTTACATTTTCAACAATACATAATCTACACAGCTTAATAAGATTTGGCACATAGTTTATGCTGTCGTGTGAGTACTGAACTCTAGTTCCAAGAATGCCTTGTGGTCTAAAATTGCCCATCACTCACCTTCACTATATTCTGATCCTGAAAACAGTAAAATTAAAGATTAAAGAGTTATTAAACTTTTTTGAGTTGCTTATATATGACCACATAGTCTTATTAGTGAGTGAGCAGTGTGATGTTATTTAAACATGTGATTGCATGGACAGGGTGTGTCATGATGAATACAGGAGCTGAGAATAGAACTGTGTTGTTATAGAGCTTTAACACTAGACATTGCTTCACAGAGGAATTCATGCAGATGGAGCTCAGGAGTGTAGTAGGAAATTTTAAGATGACCTGTTGAACTTGCAAAATGTGTTCATGACCAGACACAGGGTGTTCTCTTTAAGATCAGGAGATACACACAGACAGCCTAACAGCAGAAGGTTCCAGATTTCTATATATTTTGCCACTGAAGTTGTTGTTTTTCTCCTTACCAAAAATGGCAGGCAGTAGTCAAGCTCCACAAATAGTCTCGTTTGGCTATAAGGACTTTGAACTGGACCTTGCCAATAAAAAATAGATTTGCGAGATGCAAAGTATGCAACACACGAAAATCCGACACGACAACCACAATGTCAAATATTATCCGACATTTTAAGAAACACAAGGAAAGGTAAGAAAGTAATTTCTTTATAGTCAGTTTCAATAAGCTCTATAATTATTACTAATGTAATGAATTAATTATTTTTGTTTGTCATAATTTGGCCTCACATGGCACCAGGACACCCTAGGTCGGAGGTCGATCATCGACTTTGTGGTTGTTTCATCTGACCTCCGGCCGTATGTCTTGGACACTCGGGTGAAGAGAGGGGCGGAGCTGTCAACTGATCACCACCTGGTGGTGAGTTGGATCCGATGGCGGGGGAGGAAGTTGGACAGACTTGGCAGACCCAAACGTACTGTGAGGGTCTGCTGGGAACGTTTGACAGTCTCCAGTCAGAGAGAACTTCAACTCCCACCTCCGGCAGAGCTTCAACCAGATCCCGAGGGAGGTTGGAGACATTGAGTCAGAGTGGACCATGTTCTCCACCTCCATTGTCGACGCAGCCGCTCAGAGCTGTGGCCATAAGGTCTCCGGTGCCTGTCGTGGCGGCAATCCCCGAACCCGGTGGTGGAACCCGGAAGTAAGGGATGCCGTCAAGCTGAAGAAGGAGTCCTATCGAGCCTGGTTGGCTCGGGGGACTCCGGAGGCAGCTGATAGGTACCGGAGGGCCAAGCGAGCTTCAGCCCGGGTGGTTGCGGAGGCAAAATCGAAGGACTATCGGTTGGCCTCAAAGAAATTCTGGCAAACCATCCGGCGCCTCAGGAGGGGGAAGCAGTGCGCTACTCACACTGTTTACAGTGGGAGTGGGAATCTGCTGACTTCGACTGGGGACATCCTGGGACGGTGGAAGGAGTACTTCGAGGTTCTCCTCAACCCCACCGACATGTCTTCCATTGAGGAAGCAGAGGCCGAGGGCTCAGTTGTGGACTCGTCGATCCCCCAAGCTGAGGTCACTGAGGTAGTTGAGAAGCTCCTCAGTGGCAAGGTACTGAGTACCTCAAGTCTCTGGATGTTGTGGGGCTGTCTTGGTTGACACGCCTCTGCAACATCGCATGGAGGCTGGGGACAGTGCCTCTGGACTGGCAGACTGGGGTGGTGGTCCCTCTGTTTAAGAAGGGGGGCCGGAGGGTGTGTTCCAACTACAGGGGGATCACACTCCTCAGCCTCCCCGGAAAAGTGCCAGGGTACTGGAGAGGAGAATTCGGCCGATAGTCGAACCTCGGATTCAGGAGGAACAATGCGGGATTCGTCCCGGTCGTGGAACACTGGACCATCTCTATACCCTCACCAGGTTGCTGGAGGGTTCATGGGAGTTTGCCCAACCAGTCCACATGTGCTTTGTGGATCTGGAGAAGGCATTCCCTCGTGGTGACCTGTGGGGTGTGCTCTGGGAGTATGGGGTCCGGGGCCCTCTGCTAAGGGCTGTCCGGTCCCTATATGACCGGAGCAGGAGTTTGGTTCGCATTCCC
Source organism: Tachysurus vachellii (assembly GCF_030014155.1). Classification (NCBI taxonomy): domain Eukaryota; kingdom Metazoa; phylum Chordata; class Actinopteri; order Siluriformes; family Bagridae; genus Tachysurus; species Tachysurus vachellii. Next base: position 8,415,253 of record NC_083471.1, on the reverse strand, counting down.
GGCAGTAAGTCAGACTTGTTCCCGGTGCATGTTGGACTCCGGCAGGGCTGCCCTTTGTCACCGGTCCTGTTCATTATCTATATGGACAGGATTTCTAGGTGCAGTCGGGGGCCGGAGGGAGTCCGGTTTGGGGACCACAGGATTTCGTCTATGCTTTTTGCAGATGATGTTGTCCTGTTGGCTTCCTCAAATCAGGACCTTCAGCGTGCACTGGGACGGTTTGCAGCCGAGAGTGAAGCGGCGGGGATGAGAATCAGCACCTCCAAGTCCGAGGCCATGGTTCTCAACCGGAAAAGGGTGGCTTGCCCCCTTCAGGTTGGTGGAGAGCTCCTGCCTTAAGTGGAGGAGTTTAAGTATCTTGGGGTCTTGTTCACGATTGAGGGAAGGATGGAGCGGGAGATCGACAGGCGGATCGGTGCATCTTCTGCAGTGATGCGGTCGATATACCGGACTGTTGTGGTGAAGAAAGAGCTGAGCCGCAAGGCGAAGCTCTCTATTTACCAGTCAATCTACGTTCCTACCCTCACCTATGGTCATGAGCTTTGGGTCATGACCGAAAGGACAAGATCCCGGATACAGGCGGCCGAAATGAGTTTCCTCTGCAGGGTGGCTGGGCGCTCCCTTAGAGACAGGGTGAGGAGCTCGGTCACCCGGGAGGAGCTCAGAGCAGAGCCGCTGCTCCTCCACATCGAGAGGAGTCAGCTAAGGTGGCTCGGGCATCTGTTCCGGATGCCTCCTGGACGCCTCCCTGGGGAGGTGTTCCGGGCATGTCCAACCGGGAGGAGGCCCCGGGGAAGACCTAGGACACGCTGGAGGGACTATGTCTCTCGGCTGGCCTGGGAACGCCTCGGTATTCCCCCGGAAGAGCTGGAGGAAGTGTCTGCGGAGAGGGACGTCTGGGCATCCCTGCTTAGACTGCTGCCCCCGCAACCCGGCCCCGGATAAGCGGTAGAAAATGGATGGATGGATAATTTGGCCTTGTTTGCATATTATGTTTTTTTTTTCTTATTAGAAATGTGATCATTATCATCACTGATACGTCTCGTATTGGGGAATTTGGCTTTAACAGTGACGAAGCCTGAACTTTAAAGGGGTGGTAAAACACGATTTCACTTTAGCTAGTGTGTAATGTTCCTGTTTGAGCATAAACAACATCTGCAAAGTTACAACGTTCAAAGTTTTAAGCAAAGGGAGATATTTGCTTTTAAAGAAATCCATTTCTAAGGACTACAGCAAATGGCTGGTAGGGACTACACGACATTCCTCCAGGGTTGCTGACATCAGCCCAATATTTACATAAACGCCTCCTCCGAGAATATTAAATTTGGGGGGCGAGGCCGTTTTATATTGCTGTGGAGAAGAGTTGTTGTGGTATAGTTAGTAGGCTGGAGTGTCGTTGCTGCGATGCCGACGAAACGCTGTTATTTTCATCCGGATTGCAGGTCCACTTTGTTCAGCTTTCCTAGGGACGGAGAAGTTAGGGATCAATGGTTAAAATTTATTTTTAACTCCGTCCCTCATAATTATTACCCAAATCTCGCTCTCTGTGCTGCACATTTTACGGAGGAAAGCTTCCACAATATTCGCGAGTTCAATGCAGGATTCGTTTTACAACCTAATCAGTAATGTAAGACAATGAGTACATACTGTACAATTAACCTATGTTCGCCTTTTAAATATGAAAAAAGGATTATACAGAACTATTAACACATTATGCATAATTTTGGTACTAGCTTATTACACTACCTTCTGTATTTCTTTGCAGCAGATGTTTTCCTCTTCGGTTGGCATTTTTGCACAGTTATTACAGGTACACCTAATAAAATAATATTCTTTTTTTAAATAAAAAAGGTTCTTGAGCACACTTTTGTTAATAGACAAACACTTATTGTTGTAAATTAAACATCAACTATTATAATTAGTACAATTAAATATCAATGTATCTAAAAAGTATGAGACAACAACAACAAAAAAAACATAACATTCTGAAACGTCGTTTAACAGCCGTTCTTGAACAGGTTCTGCTCGATCATCTTCACTAAAATTTTCTGGGTCCGATTCGGGCTCAAATTGGTATGGTTTTATTGACGCCATTGCTTCTAATACCAGCAAAGCACAGACTACTGGTAAAGGTAAGGGGCATGACATTTCCAAAAAACGTGCACTAGGCGGTTAGCGAATCACAACACACTGGGCCAGCCAACCAATCTAAGCCCATTGCTATTTTTCCACTTTGTGTGGAAAGCAATGCGCTTATACTGGGTGTGCCACACGTCCTTAAAAGTGAAGCTGCGAGCTGTTTGATCATCCTGCCCTCTCCATGTAAACGAATGGGACTTGAGTCCTAATAAAAAAATGCATTACACTTTCGATACAATTTTCTGAATGATGATTTTGGTCATTTACGGTAGTTGTTATCATGCTGATATATGTTCAATTGTTCATTTTTGTGATATGTTTGATTTTAGCTAGTAATTTCAAGCTATATAAACGGGCCAAGTCATTATGTTTGATTGGATCTGTGGGAGTATTTTCACTCTAAGAGAGTGGGCTCAGATTGAAGAACTGGTCAGCATTTTGAAGCCCTTTGCTGATGCCACTGATCTCACTCAGGGAGAGAAAGTTGTAACCATATGTGCTGTGATTCCCTGTGTTCTCTCCCTCACCCATCACTTGGAAAACCAGAAAGAAGGAACACAATACTTGGTCAACCTAATCCACAGTCTTCAAAGATCACTGAAAAGAAGATTCAAAGGCAACTTTGTCAATGTAAAATTAAGGAATCCTGCCATTCTCTGATCCTGTTTATGTCAAAGCAGCTGTTCTTGATCCAGCCTTTGGTGTTAGGTGGATAGGGAACAATGTATTGGTTGATGACAAGCTGAAGGAGCAGTTGACCATGGAAGTAAAAAGTAACTGATAGGCTAATTTTAGAATGAGACCCAATACTTGTAAATATTATATTATTATTAGTATAGTATATACTATATATTCATTCATTCATTCATTCATTCATCTTCTACCGCTTATCCGAACTACCTCGGGTCACGGGGAGCCTGTGCCTATATCAGGCGTCATCGTGCATCAAGGCAGGATACACCCTAGACGGAGTGCCAACCCATCGCAGGGCACGCACACACACACTCATTCACTCACGCAATCACACACTACGGACAATTTTCCAGAGATGCCAATCAACCTACCATGCATGTCTTTGGACCTGGGGAGATAACCGGAGTACCCGGAGGAAACCCCCGAGGCACGGGGAGAACATGCAAACTCCACACACACAAGGCGGAGGCAGGAATCGAACCACCAACCCTGGAGGTGTGAGGCGAACGTGCTAACCATGAGAGTGTGTATGTGCCCTGCGATGGGTTGGCACTCCGTCCAGGGTGTATCCTGCCTTGATGCCCGATGACGCCGTGACCCGAGGTAGTTCGGATAAGCGGTAGAAAATAAATGAATGAATGAATGAATGAATGTCAGGTCATGGAGATGAAGAAGTGCAAATCAAAGGTGTAAATCAAAGGTGATGAAACTGGGCTGTACTTATACCACAAAAAGCAGATGAAATCCTTTCAGCCCTTCTGCCCAGCTCAACTATTATCTGGACAATTGTGATGGCCAGAACTGCCTTTTGTTTTGGGGAATGAACAAGAAGAAAATGCATTCACTGTTCCAAATCGCAATGAGGGTATTACCTGTGCCTGCTTTTGCGCACCTGTCGAGCGTGTGTTCGGTCATGGAAAGATTATTATGCCAATTCACAGCTTTATTCATAAGGATTATTATGCCAATTCACAGCTATTCACAGCTTAATGCCAATGTCTTGGCAAACCTTATTTTCTGTAAATGCAACACATTTTCAATTAAATTGAATTAGACAGATTGGATTATACATCTTAGACTTGATTTTAAATGTTTTGTGTAAACAACACAATTTAATTTTATTTTCAGAAATTAATGTAGCACAGATATGCATATGATTCATATATAACAAATGTATAATTAATAAGATACATAATGTATGTATACAAGTCTTTTCTGTGCAAAAATGAATTAAAAAAAATTAACCTCTATTTATTTTAGTACTGTGACTTGTCTTGACTCGACTTGACTTGAAACCTATCAGGACTCCACTTGACTTGCTTAGGGTGAACCCTTGACTTGACTTGACTTGATTAATTTATCTGAAATGTGACTTGAGACTTGACTCGAGACTTTGAGATGGTTAAGACTTTAGACTTGGTTGGACTTGACCATGTGTGACTTGTCCCCACCTCTGTCCTGCACATTATCCATTTATTCTCACATAATATATTCTATGATCTCTAATTCAAAATCTAGAGAAAAACTAAATGAAAGTCTACATAAGACAAGATTACATATCTTAGAAGTTTTATACAGTATGAAGTGAGTATAATACAAAATACAAAATATTGTCGGTATGATATAATTTCATTCCATGTTTCTTTAGCATTTTATCTTAAAACATAAACATATAAACACACAAAGACAGCTCAGGTGATTGATTAGATTTGGCACAAAGCACATTGTGGATAGTTCAATGATGTGGAACTTTGTAGAAAATAGCACACTGCTAGGCATAGGAAAGAGTAGAAAGTTTCACAATTTATTTCTGCTTCTGTGCAAAAGGAACCAATGCTCCTTGTAAAACATGAGCGAGGGAGCGCCCAAACATTCATTACATTTAGTATTTTCAATCATGATTAAACACCAAATTGAAGAAAGGAAGACACTGTTATTCAATGGCTACAGTACAATGCCTGATCATTGAATGACCAGGATAACCTTTCCAAGGTCTGTAAGATATATTTAAATATACTACAATTTCATCTAAGATTAACTTCTCAATAGGTTTTCACCCCACCTATAATGAGCATATCACTTACAGTAACATAGATATTTTTAATTTGAGAAACAGAATAGGGTTAGAGCCATTTTTATCCTGTACTTTAATTTTTATTCTCCTTGAAAAACACATTTCTATCTGGTAGCTCTTTCCATTTCACTGTAATGTTCTCTGCCATCCCATGATCCTTTAGTTTCTGCTTGATCTGAAAAACAGGATTTTTATTACTCAGTGATACATGGTGGAGACTCTATGTGAAATCTGTAAAAATGCTACTGAAACTGAAGCCAACAGTAAGCCTGTGATTACAGTACAGTGTGTCAGTGTCTGGTTCTGACTGCAGTAATAAGAAGGAAAAAGTATGTTATAAGTGGAGTCTTTAGGAGGATGAGGCTCACCTGTTCCAACATGGCCTCCTTTAGTGCAGGATCATTCACATCCTGACTTGACTGAACCTTCACCCTTAGGATGTGTCTTTTGATTGCTGGATATAGAAATGTATAGACACATACAAACACAAACAAGTTTAAATGTTTAAATATTAGTTTAAATGTACAAATATTTATTTAAATATGAGACTCAATGAAACTTTAACTAACATGAGTAACAGAAGAAAGGCATTATGACTGAGCACTGTGCATCAGCAGCCTGAGTATTATTTATATAACCACAGTTTTCATTCCTCAGAGCATTATCAGGTTTTCCAGACATCCAGCTGATGGTAGAGAAGCTGGTATTGTCTAACCACTTCCAGGTGTCTCTGAACAGACCGATCCAAACCAAGCTAGGGTTCAGTCCTGCTATAATTGAGTTGTCTGTTGCATTTCTAGCACTGGCCAGATCAGTATAATATGTTCTGCAGTAAGACTGAGCTCCAGACCATGTCATACGATTAGAGATGTAAATGTACCTCTGATTGCCAGTTTTATTTCCTGAAAGAATAAAAACATTACCACTTGTTAATTATAAGTTGTAATGGAGTTGTCACATGTTACTGTAATCAGGATGAACAGCTTAACAACCCGCTAATGCAGGGGTCTCTAATCTTTTCCGAAAAAGGCCAGTGTGGGTACAGGTTTTTATTCCAATTAAGCAGAAGCCACACATTTGTTTAATGAAAGCCCTTTCCAGATAAGATTGGACACACTTAATGCAATCACACAAAACGTGAGAAACATGAGCTTGAACCTGGTTCTCAGAATTGCTATTACAAATGCTCTAACACACTTATCCACCAGTTAGCATTAGGTGATGGTGGGTTCAAGATAACCAAAAAGGCCTAAAACCAACAGCACAAACAAAATAAAGTGAGGAATGTGTTAAACTGTGGGGATCTTAAATTTAAAAAAACCTTTAAAAAATGGTTAGCAAAAAAGTGTTACTTAGAAATTAGAGAGAGGATCTTTTCTTTATTCCCCACAAAGACCTCTATAACCCCAAATCCAGGAAAAATTCAGTTTAGCAGCTTCATCTACAGTACACAGAAGAGTCAGTGGCTAAGTTTTCACTCATTCACATAAATATGTAAGAATTCCCTTAAGTCTTATAGGACTAGACTGTTTTAAAGGCATTTGACCAAAAACCCTTATGCAGGTCAACATACATTTTATCTAATTTTTATTAGAACTGAGCTGTAAGGACTTTGCTCATGGGCCCAGCAGGGGCAGCTTATTCGACCTTGATGAGATTTAAATTCACAACCACCAATCAGGAGGCCAACATCGTAGGGACTAATCTGTCACATCCCGCTGTTACTGGAAGGAGGTCTACATCTCCCTTTGTCAGTGTGCATGGCTGTAATGCAACTAAAATATTTAAAGGATTACTTCTAAAAGTAAAAAATTCTAGATGGAATTACACATAGAATGTATACAAGTTAAAAGATATCTTCAAAAGTATGAACACCAGTACACTATTTTCTGCATCAAATAGAAAGGTCTTAAAGATGTGTTGTTTTTTTAGGTTGCCCCGATAAAGATGTGGTATTTATTAGTATTAGAGAATAGTTATATTTAATGAGAACACTAACACCACACTGTCGACACTGTTTTTATTATGATGTCCTTCTCTGCTGACAAAAAAATGCTGTTCCTTACCATCGAAGCACACAAAGGGTATGTGGAACTACATGGTACATCAGACCATCCAGAACCGTACAACACAACACACACTTCATTTCCCCCCAAGTTGTCAGGCTGTCCTGGATTCCACAGTTTCACACTTTCCAGTGGCTCATTTACCATGGACCAGCGCCAGCTGTTAATGGCATTGTAAAGTCCAATCCAAGCACTGGAACTGAATTGTTGTCCCTGTATTTCATACTGAAATTGACCCATTTCATAACTGGTTTTGATGATAGCCAGATCAGTATATTCAGCTCGACAGTAAGCCTGAGCATCACTCCATGTTTTCCCCTGCTGGATCAGAAAGTATATAGGGACAGAGAGGACGAGAGGTACGGCTCCTGTGGATGATAGATTTTAAGGTTTTATGCAATTGTTACAACTCCAGTCACACATCCCCCAGAGGGAGTCATGAACAGAATCCTAAGTTTACTTCCGTTCCTTTGTTCACATTTGCTTTCTGTGTTGTCTGTTTTGTGCGTGTGGATTCTGTGTTTTGGATTTGTTTGCCTCATTGATGGCTTTTCTGGTTATTTGGACTCTGCCTGTTTTCTTGTTCTGTCTTTATCTCCTGTTTTGGATTCTATGCTGATGTTTGTTTATAAATCTAAGCGTATGGATTCTACTTCTGTCGACTCCACTTCATGACAGCAATGTTAAATCAGTGTCAACAATAATTTTTTTTATCATGATTTTTCCTCTCATCTTTTCATAAGTGCAAATCATTAAATGTATTTCTGTGTATTTCATATATGTATACATGATTTATATGTAACTAGTACAGTGTCTCCTACGTATAAATATTATAATTTCTTTTGGTAGAGGTGGGCTGTATTCTTTGCTGTATTATTCGCTCACCTGTGAAACAGAGGAGCATGAACAGACGCTGCTCCATCACTGATGTGTTGAAAATCACTAAGAAATAAGAAACGTGATCAAAAACATTGGCTTCAGTAAAACTAATAACTGCAAGTATCACATTACAATACATCGCATCAAATCACATCACTGCCACTCCCATTGTCAAGGACAAAATAAGACTTCAGAGTGCTATTTGCTCTGCTGAGAAGGTGATTGGCTGCAATTTGCTGCCTCTTCAGGACCTTAAAACATCAAGGACCCTGAAGTAGGCAGTTAAGATTGTGGCTGACCCTGGTCTTTGCAAGGCACTTTCCTCCAGTAGGAGGCTGCAGTCCACCAAGACTAAATGTTTCCACCTACAAATGTTTTTTTTTTTTGAGCTTTTTTGCTTCATTATTACCAATATACAATGACAATAGACAAAGACAAATTCCTTTTATATATAAACACATGGTACTTGCCAATAATTGTGATTCTTATTCTGATCGCTACATACAATTAAATTTTAAATTTCAATACAGGGGAGTTGTAGACAGAGTGTAATTAGTGAGCAAGATTCCTCAAGAGGGGTCATGTGGAACAGGATTCAGTTTCACCATCTTTGCAGGTAATAAGTTATATGTGGTATATTATTTTGTAAGAGAGGCAAAGAAAAGCTCAAAAAGTGATGAAAAAAAAAAACACCCTGAAAAGAGGTGGAAATTATTCAATTATTTTTTCTTTGGTTGCTTGTTTGTTTAAACCAATAAAACAAGTTACATGTACAAACAGGCTCAACAGGCCAGGAAGTGGACACAAAAGCAAGGAAAATTAGAACAAAAAACTACACAAAAATACGAAAACAGAAAAAACAGGAGACGATCCAATAATATGTGGTAAGGAAGCATCAGGAAAGGACATATTTTCACCACAGGCTGCACATTCATCACACAGGATCTCAGACAGGTGTTCAGGACTTCTGACCAAAAGGGCTAGATGTATGGACATCTGGAGAGCATGATAGTAATTATCTATGGAAGTAGGGCAGTGTTTACATTTGTTCATTTTGCTTAAACCCATGAAGTGGGTTTATATATTGTAGACTCTAGTAACCACCTGCTGGTGTCAAGATCTCTGTACAGCTCTGCTCTAAGGAATACAAATATACCAAAAACATGCATTATCCCACATGTTAAGCTCTATAAACTCTTTCGCTGATAAAGTGTTAAGAAATAACTGAAGTATTTCAGAAAAGAACAGAAACATACCTGAAATATGAAGGAGTGAATTCTCAGTGTTGTAGCTTTTACTGATCCCAGTGTATTCTGCAGTGTCTGACTAACTGAGTTACTATTTGCCTTCTTTTACTGCACATGCAAATCTCCTCCTCCACCTTCTCTTTTCTCCTTTACAAAAAAAATGTATGTAAATCGGAGATGGACCGGGCGTGAAAAACATAATTCTGGAAATGCCTTTCAATTTATCTTCAGTGTGTAATTTGAAAGAGAATGATACAGTTTAGTTTTGACAATTTTACTTAGCACAAAGAAGAGCTCATTATTTATAAACACTTACAACTACATGGTCAGAACTAATACAAATTTTATATAATGTTTCTTATTTATATTTGCACTCAACTTTCCATCAGTGAACAGGTGATAATTTCAACAAATGTACTTCATTTTCAAATCGGATCACATGGTGTGCATGTGCAGAGCTCATAAAGAAGGTCGTTTCACTTAACATAGATAGATTATAGAATGTGGAAAGCCCAACATCAGCTAGTGTATGTGTGTGACAATTTCAGAAAATAGTAATACAGTTCAGTCAGGACCACTTTTCAAATGAGAATTTATTAGATGATATGTGTAGAGGGCCAAGGAATAAATGCGAAATGTTCATACACCTAAAGAAAAATAGGCACCCCACAAAATAAAATTGTAGAGACAAACAGTTTTTAACATATATCGGGTGTTGTTTTGTGTATTATGGACTCATTAATGTACTTTTGGACTTTAACTGGTCATTATTCTTTAATTGGTTATTATTCTTTAATTGGTCATTATCCTTGCCTCCTGTAGAGGGCGTCTAGCGCTTCTGAGAAATAGAGGTTTCAGAGCTCAGGTCAGAGTTCATTAAACATTGCAAGAGCTCGCAGCATAGACGTGTCTATGTTATTTCTCCTCAGGTGAGCAAAAATATGGTTTGTCAATCACTTAAAATGACATTAAATGAGTCATGATGTTGTTGTTATGCATGATGGTGCTGAGAAATGCGATTACTTTGGTTTTTAAAAAAAGGTTATTTTGTTAGTTTTGTTAAATTCATGAACGAATGTGCAAAGAAACAGAAAAAGATAAGCTGGTATGGACACAAAGTGAGTTCGTAAATGTGTTTAAAGAGTTTTATATATGGATTGTGAGTTCAAAATGATTTATGTAAGTTTAATGTGTATTTGAGTTAGAGCCAAAATGGCGGCGTGCATGTGACAAATAACATGAAACAAAATGGCGTGTTTAAAGCTTGTTTAATGAAAAGAGGTAATAGGTACTTATGCTTTGTTCATGATTATGAGAACTGTGAATATGTGAGTAAAGTAAATGGAAACAGTTGTGATTTAAATTCCAATTTATAATGTGAATGTGGTGATGGACACCATATGATGTGATTATTTACATTTATTTAGAATACATGATGTAGTGTATTTGTTCACATTGATTTTCACATATTTTCACATATTGAAAATATGAACATATTTCACATGTTCACATATTGAGTCACTGGTACAAATATGGACTTTATTTGAAAAGAGAGTTCATTAAACATCCCCCCCCCCCCCCTTAACAGCAGAACCATTAATCATGCATGTATTAAATATACTCACTTACATTTTTGAAAAATAAATAAATAAATAAATGGAGAGAGAAAAAAATATGTGAAGATTTATAACTTAAACTGGTACAACGAACAACGTGTTCCGGCTAGGTGGAGTCGTGGTTGGAGGAGGGAGTTTAAATCGCAGCAGCGACGTTCTAGAGAGCGGCTCAATGAATGGGAATTTAAATGGATGGATAATATGGATGTCGTAACTGAATTGGTGCGTGTCATGGACAGCTGAATAACAGCTGATGCATGCTTGACGACATGGCCTGCCAGAATTAACGCGATGCTTGATGCTGTGGTATTGGGAGAAAGATATATACATAGTGAGATGGTATTTACAACAAATGCAGTGTGGCGACTTTGGGACTGTTTTTTTCTGCATTGTGAACACACACAGTAACAGGTTTTAGGTTTTGTCTTGCATTCTGGATTTCATGTCTTTCATATTCTTTCCCTCATGTTATATTGCCTTGTGTATGTGTCATGTTGTGATTGGTGGTTATAGCCATGTGTTGTTTAGTTCTCATTGTCATTGGTTCCCAGAGATGGGGGACTCGAGTCATATGACTTGACTCGAGTCAGACTTAAGTCGCAAATTTGAGACTTGCTTGACAAATATTAAAAAAAGACTCGACTTGACTTTGACTTGACATTCATGACTTGAGACTTGACTTGGACTTGAGTTAAATGACTCGAAATAACTTGTTTTTTGTTTTTGTTTTTTCTTTTTTGTCTATTTTGTTTTTAAATCTTTTTTAAACGCACGCAGCAAGCAGAGGGAGCGCGCGCACTAACTAATAAACCTTAACAATCGTGATGAAACATGGAAGGCGCTACACCAAAAATTATGTTCGGGTACCGGGATTTTGTGCAAGATGAGAAGAGAAGAACAGCAGTATGTGACCACATCGCTCACAATTGAATGACAAAGTTCTATAAAATTAAATTTTTTGCAAGTGCAATGTAGTGTAAATGGTTGGTCACTGTTTATGTGGAAATGTCAGCTGTTTTGCAATAGCACTTATAATTGGTCTTCAGTGTTAGGCTTCGAGTGAAAAGCGTATGGATTTTTTATGGGGATGCACATATACATAAAAAAAATATAAATATAAAAATAATTAAAGCTGCAAGCAGCATTTCCCGGGTTCAAGCGTTTAAGGCCTTTGGATTGACATGACAATATATGTCATGTCATGCTACATATGTCATGCTACAGAGGGTGCCACAATATATGTCATTTGAAGTACTCACCCGTCCAGTTTTCCCTAAAATAAACAGTCATATCCATTAGAGATGAGCCGGATACTCGGCTGAAACGAGTATCCGGTACGGATAAAGCACTTCTGCCGAGTACGAGTATTATACGAGTAATACGAGTCAATATCTGTGCTCGGATTGAATGAAAATCATCATTGGGTAGCTGATTGTGTCAGCGTTCTGTGATAGGCTAGTCACAGCGCCCCTCCCCTACACACATACAGATGTATTGTGTTGCTGTGTCTCGCTCTGCTCACTCAGTCACACACAGAACAGCTCTCTGTCTCTCCCTCAGTCACTCGGGTTCGCGGGTCTTTTCCGATAACGTTTAGGGTTTCTTCAGCTTTTTACTTCAGTAATTTATTTTTTGATTGATGTGATTGATTGTTGTTGTTGTTCTGTTGTTAAAAAGGAAGGATCTAATTTAAGGATGTGTTCATGTCCCATTAAAAGGGAATGCCTGTACAAAAAATGTCATTTGGTTGCAAAGAAACCATTGTACTTTGTTTATATATATATACTTTTCCATGGTCTTCTGCCATGTTTGAGGCATATTGAAACTTTCCATGCTTTTATGTTGGCCTTATTTCAGTTACATTTACATATTATTCTTTGTCATTTTGATTTTTATGTATTTTTAGATTTTTATTGTATTTACAACTCACCTGTATGTGGACACCTTTTAAAAATAAATGCATAAAATAATTTTCTTGAAAAATAAAACTCTTAGTCCATAAATACTGTAGATTTAACTTTAATATATACATTTAGTTAAATCATCAAACATCTGTATGACTTGCCAGTGACTTGCTTGACTCAAGCTACAACTTGACTTGAATTGCTTGACATAAAGCAGTGACTTGACTTGACTTGACTTGACTCTCACAAAAAATGACTCGGACTTGCTTGAGACTTGAAGGTTAAGACTTGAGACTTACTGTACTTGTGACTTGCACATGTGTGACTTACTCCCTCTGTTGGTTCCCCATGTGTATTTGACCCTGTGTGCCATGTTATTTGTCGGTTGTTGTCTGTAATGTCTGTTTCATGTTTCTCGTCCTGTTTTGTCATTGCTTTTGTTTAATCAAAATCTTCTACCGCCATTTGCATCTTTGGGTTCACTTTGGAGAAGGCTGATATCAGGGAAGAGAATGCCTAAAGAACCACAAAGAACTGGTGTTTGAGAATCATTCGTTTTCATACTTTTATTAAGACAGACCCAAGGTTTGGTCTTTGGCATTATAAGTGGTGTGTCATAAATCCTGTCAAAATGTGAGAGAAATTCATTTAAATCAATATTTATGATTTTACCATCTGCTCATACACAGTGAAACTGGGAAACAGCACCAACCCTAATGTAAATATTTCAAATCTTTATTAAATTGTGTAGTGTATTAGAGGAAAGCTGAAATTTAATCACTGGACCTTATGTATTTGATTGTTTTGTACAATGAGTTCCAGAATAATTTATTTTTAAATATCCAGTAAATGTTAAATGTTCATACCCAGTTTGTGGTACTGAGTCTGTAATGTTATGAATAAGAACTAACAAAACTTGATTGTCTGATCTTCTGATTGTTGGTTTCATATAATAATGCAATGAGTTACTGCACTTTCATATATAAATATCATATTAAAGTAATTTATTTATATAATTAATTACCCTACAAATTCAGTTTTTCAACTTTTGTGAAAGCCACTCAGTTCATATTAATGGATTTAGCTAAAAGTATTAAATATTAAATAATGCAAGAGAACATGAATTAAGATTAAGAAAAAGTTATATGCTGCAGTGAATCTGGTGGTGTGTAAGTCAGTGTTTTCTTCTTCTTTACTACTACTTCTTTTTCTGTACTTGTTAAGCTGCACTGTGCTGTATAATCCCTACAGAACCATGATCAGGCCTTTTAAGACACTCACACACCCTCCTGTTTTTAAAACATGGCACCAGGCCCATTGGCGCATTCTGACCAAATGTTGCAGAGAACCTTTGTTTTGCGTAAGAAAAGCAGCTGTGTGATGTGCTTGGCATCCACAGTCACTTGAGTACATTGTATACATTTTTGTTCCTGTTTTATCTTTTGTAATTTCGTTTCTTTATTTTTATTTATTTACCTCAGATATCACTTTCAAAAATAATAGACTGTTCTGTTTAAAATATACAAATATACTGTTCACTATTAGACAAATGTTTTTGGTCATGTGGATATGTGATGAAATACAGCATGTGCTTCAGCTGCTAGGGGTCTTGTATGATATTAAACATAAATGGCTGAATAAATTCACTATGAATTACCTTGATTAGCTGGTTAGCAAAGTAAATTTAAAAAAAGCTGAAGGAGTAGGATAATTGGTGGGAAAGTCATGAGGAACAGGTGAATATTGCTTATTTGCTTACTTCAAGCAAGTTAACTTATGCAAATCTCTCTGTACCTTCGACCCACTTTACATAAAACCTTAATTAAACCAAATCAGAGTGTGGGTGGAAGTTTATGGAAGGGTGAACTGGCTACACAAATTTAAACTTAATGTCATTTTTGTAATTTTTAGTTTAAATGTCAGGCATATTGTAGTATTTGTCTTTAAGCATTTTCCAACATAATGCCTAAATAATGCACACAAACAAACCTTTTGAAGCCAAGTATGAAAGATGCGTATTAAAATGAAACCATAAAAAGTACATAGTTATAACACTTTATAGCAAATAGTGCATTGCCTTAAGTCTTAAAAGCTTGAGTGTTTGAGTAATATATTATTATGCTGCTAATATTTGGAGGGAAACATCAATGTTATGTTTTTATTTTCCTATGTGACCTTCAGTGGCCATTTTTCTATTTAGTTATAAACTCAGCTGCTAATTTGTCTTCCTTAAGGCAAATTAGCTTATTCAAACCTTTCTGTCCTTTTTGTCCTACTTTGCCTAATCTTTGATTAAAAACCAAATGTCAGTGACTGACACACAGACCAAGCGGAGTGAAAATGGGAGGGTTGTGTCAGGAATGGTAGCAGAGATGGGGGACTCGAGTCATATGACTTGACTGGAGTCAGACTTAAGTCGCAAATTTGAGACTTGCTTGACAAATATTAAAAAAGACTCGACTTGACATTCATGACTTGAGACTTACTCGTGACTTGAGTTAAATGACTCGAAATAACTTTTTTTTTTTTTTTTTTTTTTTAAATATGAATGTTTTTGAACGCACACAAGAGCGTAATCTAACCATGTGACGCAGCAGGCAAGCAGAGCAGTGGTGGAGCAAGAGGGGTGTCCGAGGTGGCACTGAACACCCCGGATATCTGATTGGCCACCCCAGGTGCCACCCTGAATTATTATTTGATAGCATTGGAAGTTTGGTGCTGATTGACATCTCATTTCACATATCAAAAGAGGACTTTGTTTGACGTTTGGTCGCGGCGCCGCTCAACATTTCAAATCCATCAATCAATGACAAGAAAGAGTTGAGAGGTAGAGAGGAATACTGTAACAGACTAATACTAAAACATCAAATTTCGGTAAGTTTGGAGATTAAACATCAGGATTTAGTTTTCCAGAAAAATATTTCGAAAGGTACGTCGCTATATAAATTGACGTTAGACGATATTAACAGATTAATCAGACGAGAGATCGGTTTGTTCCCCAGTTTAGCCATAATATACCTAAAGTTTATACACCCCATGTATAAAAACTCTAGTTCCGCCACTGAAGCAGCGGGAGAGTGCGCACTAACTAATAAACCTCAACAGTCGTGACGAAACATGGAAGGCGCTACAATAATTAACCAAAAATAATTATGTTTGGGTACCAGGATTTTGTGATGGACAGGACTCCCTGCAGTTTTGGGATGTGAACACACACACCCTCCCCTCTTTGTTCAAGGTAGCGGTAAGAGTTATGGCCATCCCTGCATCAAGTGCACCTGTTGAACGTGTATTCAGCCGTGGTGGGGTGATAATGCGACCACATCGCTCACAATTGAGTGACAGTTCTATCAAATAAAATTTTTTGCAAGTGTGTGTGTGTGTGTATATATATATATACACACGTATGTGTGTATGTGTGTGTGTGTGTATATATATATATATATATATATATATATATATATATATATATATACACACGTATGTGTGTATGTGTGTGTGTATATATATATATATATATATATATATATATATATATATATATATATATATATATATATATATATATATATATATATATATATATAAAAACCTAAATATAAAAAACCTCAGAGTTGCAAGCACAGCCATATTCTTGTCTCGCATGCACACGCACACACATTCAATTTAAAGGGATAGTTCACCCAAAAATGAAAATACTTTCATCATTTTCTCACCCTCATGATGTTACAAACCTGTATAAATTTCTTTGTTTTGATGAACACGGAGGAAGATATTTTAAAGAATGTTTGTAACCAAACCATTCATGAGGCCCATTCACTTCCATAATATTCTTTTTTCCCACTATGGAAGTGAATGGGGCTCATGAATGGTTTGGTTACAAACATTCCTCAAAATGTCTACATGTGCATCAAAACAAAGAAATTTATACAGGTTTGTAACCTCATGAGGGCGAGAAAATGATGACAGAATTTTAATTATTTTTTTTTTTTAATATTAATAAATTTTTCTCTCTCTCTCTCTCTCTCTCTCTCTCTCTCTCTCTCTCCAATAGTTAATTCACTTCAAGGTTTGTGTGATTCAATAATTTTTTTTTTTTTTTTTTATTGACGTGATTTGTTGTTGTTCTGTTAAAAAGGAAGGATCTAATTTAAGGATGTGTTCATGTCCCATTAAAAGGGAATGCCTGTTCAAAAAAATGCCATTTGGTTGCATAGAAACCATTGTACTTTTTTATACATACTTTTCCATGGTCTTCTGCCATGTTTGAGGCATATTGAAACTTTTCATGCTTTTATTTTGGCCTTATTTCAGTTACATTTACATCTTAGGCTTTGTTGTTTTGATTTTTATTCATTTTTAGATTTTTATTGTATTTACAACTCACCTGTATGTGGACACCTTTTAAAAATAAATGCATATAATCATTTTTTGTTGCAAATAAAACTCTCATAGTCCATAAATACTGTAGATTTGACTTTGTTTAATATACTTTTAGTTAAAACATCCGTATGACTTGCCAGTGACTTGCTTGACTCAAGCTACGACTTGACTTGACTCCCACAAAAATTTACTCAGACTTGCTTGAGACTTGAAGGTTAAGACTTGAGACTTACTTGTGACTTGCACGTGTGACTTACTCCCACCTCTGAATGGTAGTATCACTTTGCTATTATTATTGCTGTAAGAGCACGACTTGCAACATCCTCCCTGGCAGAGGCTCTAACACCCAGAACACTCATGCACTTCCACATTCACAGCCCACACACAAACCTGTTCTCAATCATCATTTACTCAGTCACAGTTTAAAAGCTCTCTTTTCATTGCATTCATTGTGATGATTATGTTCAGTTATTAAATTTTAAACTCAAATTTTATTTTTCACATACTTAACCATACACAAGTATAACATGGTGAAATATATAAACAGTGTTTAATTACAGTATTTCACAATTGCTAAAACACATTTCTTGAAACCTTCACCCATATTCTCAAAACTTTAACCACAAAACCCAGTCTTTAAACTACATTCACAAAACCCCTGACTCTTCTGGCAAAATCAAACACTTGTCTCAAAACCATGATCTGTGCTCAAAATCAAACAATGCTTTCAAAACATAAACACAGCCAGTCAATATATACATCACTCATAAGCATTCATTTAGACACTACATCAAAAAATTGAGAACACAGTGTCCAGGGCATGTAGTTACAGAGAAAAAATGTTTATTGCATTTAGAAAATAATTTTGCCATAAATAAAAGTAAATAGTTCACAACTCAGTACAGCAAATATATTGCATACTGTAAGTACTGCAAGTAATACAGTATTGAATTTCTGTATTTTCAGCATAAAAATAAAGTAAGAACAAAGACAACTCTAAATGAAAAGCGTATTACACAAAATATCGTGCAATTGCAAAATCAAAGTCAATGAGAGACTCATTCTGCCTCAGCATCCCGTCTTCGTGCTGGGTCCGGCCAGAGGACTTCACATGCAAAGTTGTCCCTTTCTAGGCAACGGGGGAAGAACCCTCTCATGTGCCGGATCCAGCCTTGACAACACTCCACACCTATGTCATCACAGGCCAATTCCATTGCCTGTAAAAGATTTACCCTTGTATATGGGTTACGGTCATAGGCTTTTCATCGCCACACAGAGAAAAACTCTTCTATTGGGTTGAGGAAAGGGCTGTATGGTGGAAGGCAAACATTCACGAATCGCTGGTTGATATTGAACCACTCACCTATTCTGACACCACGGTGAAAGCTGACATTGTCCCAAACCACAACATAGACAGGATGCACTGCCTGCTGATGATCCTGCTGCTCACGTTCAAACAAAACTTCCCGAAGACCACCCAGGAATGTAAGAAGATGGTCAGTGTTATATGGCCCAAGGGTTGCATGACTGTAGAGAACCCCCCATTACTTATGGCTGCACATAGGGTGACATTGCCACCACGCTGGCCAGGGATTTCCACAATGGCACGTTGGCCAATTATGTGCCAGCCTCTCCTTCTTCTCTTCGCCAGATTGAACCCTGATTCATCTACAAAAATATATTCATGGGGCCTTTCCATGGAATCCATTTCAAACACCATATAAATAAATAGTTTTGTAATTGTTACAGAAAGACGTACTGCAAAAGAGTATGTATATGCACTCCTGATTTTCATACACTATAATATAGTGCAGTTACAGTAACAGTATAGGACAATAACTGTAGGCTACAAGCTTGTACTGTAAGAATCAGTGCTGAAAGTGTACACTTACTTGCACATACTGATATCGGAGCTCTTTGACCCTTTCTGAATTGTGCTCAAAGGGTACTCTGTACACTTGCTTCATGATTACCCTGTTGCGTAGAGGACACGGGAAATGGTAGAAAGGCTGACACTGCTGAGACCTTCAAAGTTTACATTGTCTTCTACAAGTCTTTGCTGTATTTCACGCAGTCGGATGACATTGTTTTGACGGACCATATCAACAACGAGAGCCTCTTGCTGTTGGGAGAACAAAGGAGTCCTTCCACCCTCATTTGGTAGTCTTGCAATTCTACAAAAGGGAAAATGCTCTTTACAAATGTATACATACAGAAACAATAGTAATGGACATCACATTCGTATGTAAAATGTATTGTAAATCTTTTTGTCTTTTTTCCCCACTCCCCTTTCTATTGACAAACTGATGTACTATATCAAATGTATACAGTAAATATTCAGTCGCACAAATTAGAAAAACAATACATTTACCTGTTCTCTTCTCTGAATATCCTGATTATGGTGGCCACAGAGAATCTGGACAAATTGGGTTGTACTCTTTGTCCTGCTTCCCTCATTGTCATTCCATGAACAAGAACATGGTCTATCACAGTTGCCCGAATCTGATCTTAAATTACTATTCTTGGTCTTGCTCTTCGTTGTCCTGGTACACTTCCTCCTCTTCCTCCTCTGTCTCACATTGTTTCCATCCATTGTGGTATCGACACTCAATGTACCTGGGCCACCTGTGTACTCTGATCTGGCTTATATTCTAGACAACTGATTTGATCACATCATTAGAAACAAGTGTGAACAATTTTGAGTTGTTGCGTGTAAACGATGACAGCTGTGTTTGTAGTTGTGTTTAACTTTTGCCACATGTATTTACCATTTTGCAACACGGTGCAAAATGTGTTTTAGTGAGTGAGAATGTGTTTAGAGTTTTGCAAAAAGAGTGGATGAGATTTGCAAACAGTGTCTTAATTACCAGAACTTGTTTAAGGTTTTGCCTACAAAGTGACTGATTCGACAAATGGGTTTAGGCCATTGAGCATTGGGTTCAGAGAATGGGGTTTAGTGTTTTAGCAATTGTGAAATACTGTAATGTAGCACAGATATGCATATGATTTCATATATAACAAATGTGCATTTAATAAGATACATAATATATGTATATATTATGTCTTTTCTGTGCAAAAATAAATAGAAAAAAAATTAACCTCTATTTATTTTAGTACTGTGACTTGACTTGACTTGAAACTTATCAGGACTCCACTTGATTTGCTTAGGTTGAACCCTTGAATTGACTTGACTTGATTAATTTATCTGAAATGTGACTTGAGACTTGACTCGAGACTTTGAGATGGTTAAGACTTTAGACTTGGTTGGACTTGACCATGTGTGACTTGTCCCCACCTCTGTCCTGCACATTATCCATTTATTCTCACATAATATATTCTATGATCTCTAATTCAAAATCTAGAGAAAAACTAAATGAAAGTCTACTGTACATAAGACAAGATTACATATCTTAGAAGTTTTATATGAAGTGAGTATAATACAAAATATTGTCGGTATGATAATTTCATTCCATGTTTCTTTAGCATTTTATCTTAAAACATAAACATATAAACACACACAGACATCTCAGGTGATTGATTAGATTTGGCACAAAGCACATTGTGGATAGTTCAATGATGTTGTGGAACGTTTGTAGAAAATAGCACACTGGTAGGCATAGGAAAGAGTAGTTTCACAATTTATTTCTGCTTCTGTACAAAAGGAATGCTCCTTGTAAAACATGATCGAGGGAGCACCCAAACATTTGTTACATTTAGTATTTTCAATCATGATTAAACACCAAACTGAAGAAAGGAAGACACTGTTATTCAATGGCTACAGTACAATGCCTGATCATTGAATGACCAGGATAAACTTTTCAAGGTCTGTAAGATATATTTACATATACTACAATTTCATCTAGGATTAACTTCTCAGTATGTTTTCACCCCACCTATAATGAGCATATCACTTACACTAACATAGATATTTTTAATTTGAGAAACAGAATAGGGTTAGAGCCCTATTTATCCTGTACTTTAATTATTTTTCTCCTTGAAAAACACATTTCTATCTGGTAGCTCTTTCCATTTCACTGTAATGTTCTCTGCCATCCCATGATCCTTTAGTTTCAGCTTGATCTGAAAAACAGGATTTTTATTACTCAGTGATACATGGTGGAGACTCTATGTGAAATCTGTAAAAATGCTACTGAAACTGAAACCAACAGTAAGCCTGTGATTACAGTACAGTGTGTCAGTGTCTGGTTCTGACTGCAGTAATAAGAAGGAAAAAGTATGTTATAAGTGGAGTCTTTAGGAAGATGAGGCTCACCTGCTCCAACATGGCATCCTTTAGTGTAGGTTCATTCACATCCTGACTTGACTGAACATTCACCCTTAGGATGTGTCTTTTTATTGCTGGATATAGAAATGTATAGATACATACAAACACAAACAAGTTTAAATGTTTAAATATTAGTTTAAATGTACAAATATATATTTAAATATGAGACTCAATGAAACTTTAACTAACATGAGTAACAGAAGAAAGGCATTATGTCTGAGCACTGTGCATCAGCAGCCTGACTATTATTTATATAACCACAGTTTTCATTCCTCAGAGCATTATCAGGTTTTCTAGACATCCAGCTGGTGGTGGAGAAGCTGGTATTGTCTATCCACTTCCAGGTGTCTCTGAACAGGCCGATCCAAACCAAGCCAGGGTTCAGTCCTGCTATAATTGAGTTTTCTGTTGCATTTCTAGCACTGGCCAGATCAGTATAATATGTTCTGCAGTAAGACTGAGCTGCAGAAAATGTCATACCATTAGAGATGTAAATGTACCTCTGATTGCCAGTTTTATTTCCTGAAAGAATAAAAACATTACCACTTGTTAATTATTAGTTGTAATGGGGTTGTCACATGTTACTGTAATCAGGATGAACAGCTTAACAAACCTCTAATGCAGGGGTATCTAATCTTTTTCGAAAAAGGCCAGTGTGGGTACAGGTTTTCATTCTAATTAAGCCACACATTCGTTTAATGAAAGCCCTTTCCAGATAAGATTGGACACACTTGGTTTAATGCAATCACACAAAACGTGAGAAACATGAGCTTGAACCTGGTTCTCAGAATTGCTATTACAAATGCCCTAACACACCGATCCACCAGTAAGCATTAGGTGATGGTGGGTTCAAGAAAACCAAAAAGGCTGGTGTAAGCACCTGTAAAGTAGGGGTATGGATGACAGCATTGAACTGTGTCAATTTTGCCCTGCATGTTTATTTGCTGCAGTTGCTTTAATGTACATGAATGCTTTGCAGTTTTGAGCATCTGATATGATGTGGGACTGTGTACATCATCCAATCAGGTTTGTTGTTTGAGTCAATTGGATGCATCTGCCAATGAATGCAGGGGGGCGGGGCAGAGAACGAGAAAGCCCGGGAAGCGAGAGAGATTTTTGAGGAAGTGCGCACGAGGGGCGAGCTAGAAAAGAAACCAGATAAAAAAAAAAAAAAGGAATTGTTTGATAACGAAAAAGGAGTTCTAACATTGTTTTCTTGACTGAGGGGCGCCGGTCGTGAACATCGAGGTCTCACCGGTGAACAGCGGATGGTTTTCGTACCTGGTAGCTTATGCTAATAACACTTAGCTCGCGCATCGCGTTGAACATGGATTGTGAGCCATGTTTGGTGAGCTGGAGTTTCGCGGGCTAAAGGATACCACGAGACATCGCTTCGGCCGTGAGGACGGACATTTTGTGAAGCAGAGGATCGGAAAGTAGTGAGTGATAAGCTCAAAAAAAATAGCTATTGAACTCTTCATCTTGGTGAGTTTTATAATGTGCACCAACGGGCCCCAATGACAAGCGTTTTGAGAACTATTACATTTGTTGTTTTTGATATCCAAAGGCATTGTTTTACATGACCTTTTTATTTCATTTGAAGTCATTGAAGTCATTGACATTGAAGCTGCAGTCTGATTTTTGCAGTAAATTAATAAACTCTTATTTGTTTCTATGTTATTATAACTGGGTGTAGTGGCAACTCATTCCCACACACATGCACACACCCACATACACACACGCACACCTACATACACGCATGCATACACGCGCACGCACACCAAGTTTAGGACATTGTACTCTTACTGTATTTTTCATGTTCTGGTGACATACATTACGCACTGCTCACTATCAGTAAGTGTAGTAATCACCAGTGGAGGCACTGCGCTACTGGATAGTAATGGAGTTTCTTTGTTAACCACCACAAATACTAATTCCGGGCTTTAGAGTAATTCTACATAAGTACAGGGAGATCAGCCAGTTCACCATTTCACCGCTGAGAATCCAGGCTCCTGCTGCGCCATTTCTATATATGTTGTAGTTTAACCCTGAAAAAGGGGTTACACCTAAAACCAACAGCACAAACAAAATAAAGTGAGGAATGTGTTAAACTGTGGGGATCTTAAATTTAAAAAACCTTTAAAAAATGGTTAGAAAAAAGTGTTACTCAGAAACTAGAGAGAGGATCTTTTCTTTATTCCCCACAAAGACCTCTCTAACCCCAAATCCAGGAAAAATTCAGTTTAGCAGCTTCATCTACAGTACACAGAAGAGTCAGTGGCTAAGTTTTCACTCATTCACATAAATATGTAGCAATTCCCTTAATTCTTATAGGACTAGACTGTTTTTTAAGGCATTTGACCAAAAACCCTTATGCAGATCAACATACATTTTATCTCATTTTTATTAGAACTGAGCTGTTGAGGGTTAAGGACTTTTCTCATGGGCCCAGCAGGGGCAGCTTATTCGACCTTGATGAGATTTAAATTCACAACCACCAATCAGGAGGCCAACATTGTAGCGACTAATCTGTCACATCCCGCTGTTACTGGAAGGAGGCCTACATCTCCCTCTGTCAGTGTGCATGGCTGTAATGCAACTAAAAATATTTAAAGGATTACTTCTAAAAGTAAAATCTTCTAGATGTAATTACACATAGAATGTGTATATAAGTTAAAAGATATCTTCAAAAGTATGAACACCAGTACACTATTTTCTGCATCAAATGGAAAGGTCTTAAAGATGTGTTGTTTTTTTAGGTTGCCCCAATAAAGATGTGGTATTTATTAGTATTAGAGCAAAGTTATAGTTAATGAGAACACTAACACCACACTGTTGACGCTGTTTTTTTATGATATCCTTCTCTACTGACAAAACAATGCTGTTCCTTACCATCGAAGCACACAAAGGGTATGTGGATCTACATGATATCAGACCATCCAGAACCGTACAACACAACACACGCTTCATTTCCCCCCAGTTGTCAGGCTGTCCTGGATTCCACAGTTTCACACTTCCCAGTGGCTCATTTACCATGGACCAGCGCCAGCTGTTAATGGCATTGTACAGTCCAATCCAAGCACTGGAACTGAATTGTTGTCCCTGTATTTCATACTGAAATTGACCCATTTCATAACTGGTTTTGATGATGACCAGATCAGTGTATTCAGCTCGACAGTAAGCCTGAGCATCACTCCATGTTTTCCCCTGCTGGATCAGAGAGTAAATAGGGACAGACGGGACGATAGGTACGGCTCCTGTGGATGATAGATTTTAAGGTTTTATGCAATTGTTACTACTCCAGTCACACATCCCCCAGAGGGAGTCATGAACAGAATCCTAAGTTTACTCCCGTTCCTTTGTTCACATTTGCTTTGTGTCTTGATCTAGCTTTCTGTTTTCTCTGTTTTGTGTTTGTGGATTCTGTGTTTTGGATTTGCCTAATTTGATGGCTTTTCTGGTTATTTGGACTCTGCCTGTTTTCTTTTTCTGCCCTTATCACCTGTTTTGGATTCTATGCTGATGTTTGTTTATAAATCTCAGCGTATGGATTCTACTTCTTCTGACTCCACTTCATGACAGCAATGTTAGATCAACAATAATTTTTTTTCAGTATGAGATTTCCTCTCATCTTTTCTTAAGTGCAAATTTTTAAATGCAAAATGTATTTCTTTGTATTTCATATATGTATACATGATTTATATGTAACTAGTACCGTGTCTCCTGTAAATATTATAATATCTTTTGGTAGAGGTGGCCTGTATTCTTTGCTGTATTATTTACTCACCTGCGAAACAGAGGAGCATGAACAGACGCTGCTCCATCACTGATGTGTTGAAACTCACTAAGAAATAAGAAATGTGATCAAAAACATTGGCTTCAGTAAAACTGATAACTGCAAGTATCACATTACAATACATCACATCAAATCACATCACTGCCACTCCCATTGTCAAGGACAAAATAAGGCTTTAGAGTGTCATTTGCTCTGCTGAGAAGGTGATTGGATGCAATTTGCTGCCTCTTCAGGACCTGAAAACATCCAGGACCCTGAAGTAGGCAGTTAAGATTGTGGCTGATCCTGGTCTTTGCAAGGCACTTTCCTCCAGTAGAAGGCTGCAGTCCATCAAGACTAAATGTTTCCACCAACAAATAGCCTCATTAATTGATATCCAGGACCTGCCACAGTCTCTTATCCACCTCCTTGGATATTAATGAGAAACCTCACTTTGCTGCTTTATGTGTTCCATTAATGTACATACAGTAACTCAAACTGCCTCAAACTGTGACCATTTGCACTGGTCCACTTTTGCACATCCTGCATTGTATACAATATATACATATTTCAATTTTATTTTTCTAAGATTTTTTGAAATATTTTCATGTTTATTCTCATGGTTTCCATAGCTTATAGTTTATTTTTTTGAGCTTATTTGCTTCATTATTACCAATATGCAATAACAGACAAAGACAAATTCCTTTTACATATAAACCCATGGTACTTGCCAATAATTGTGATTCTTATTCTGATCACTACATACAATTAAATTTGAAATTTCAATACAGGGGAGTTGTAGACAGTAGTGTAATTAGTGAGCAAGATCATTCCTCAAGAGGGGTCAGGTGGAACAGGATTTAGTTTCACCATCTTTGCAGGTAATATTTTATATACTGTATGTGTAATGGGGTAGAAGGTGTAGGACTACATATTGGGTGGACTACAAATCCCAGGAGTCAAGAGAGTATAAAAGGAAGTCAAAGTTGGCGTCTTCCTCTTTGTGTACCATGTGCTAAGAAAAGCTGTTTGGTGTTTTTCAAGGCTGTGTAATAGCAGATGAAAAGACCAATTGATTAATGAAGCCTAGAACTAGAACTGAATTGTAGCCTAGATACTGAATTGTAAAGGTAAGGGTTGTGATGTATGCTTACTATAGGAATTGGTTTTAAGCTTTTTATTTTTGTTTTTAATGTGTAATTCTTTTAAGTGTTTTTAAGGTTATTAAATATGGTATATGGCAATCATCAACTTGTATTTTCTTTGTCTTTTACAGATGATGCATGATTGCCGTTTACTTTTATTGAAAGCATTGATGGCTTAATGGTTATGTTTTCTTGTTTGTTTCATTTATCTTGGCTCAACTAATGACGTGGGGTTTCCTTTACCTTATATATGTGGAGTATTCTGTTAATGTGGGGGGAAACAACTTGTACTGTAATTTGAGGTTATGATTTACTTTTGCTGTGGAGTGCGGCTTGAACAGGTTTTTTGGTTTGATTTTTAATTTGAGTGTGCACTTATTTGCAGAGCAGCAACTACTGTTAGATAGGATTGGGAACCCTGTTGTCTAATGATTACAAGACAGTTCTTTTTCTTTCTTTGTTTTTGTTTGTTTGATCTTTGACATTTTTGATTCTCTGTGATGCTATTTGTAAATGTTGTAAAATAAACCTTGTCATATTTGCAAAGAAACACACTGTAGTGGTTACCCTTAATTTTAAGGATTCTCCTCGTCCCCTTGTGGGATGATGTGGTTCCATATGGTATATTATATTTTGTAAGAGAGACAAAGAGCTCAAAAAGTGATGGAAGTGTGCGAGATTGCAAGAGTCTCATCTAGGTCATGAATCTTTACAGAATTATTTAGCAAAAATCTAAAATTTCCACCCTGAAAGGTGGAACAAAGTCAAAACAAAGTTTAAAACAAGGAAACCAATAAAACAAGTTACATGTACAAACAGGCTCGACAGGCCAGGAAGTGGACACAACAGCAAAGAAAAAGAGAACAAAAAACTACACAAAAATATGAAAACAAAAAACAGGAGACGATACAATATGTGGTAAGGAAGCATCAGGAAAGGACAAATTTTCACCACAGGCTGCACATTCATCACACAGGATCTTGGACAGGTGTTCAGGACCTCTGACCAAAAGGGCTAGATGTATGGACATCTGGAGAGCATGATGGTATTTATCTATGGAAGTAGGGCAGTGTTTACATTTGTTCATTTTGCTTAAACCCATGATTTATAATTTATGTGGAGTGAAAAGTGACCAGTGGAGAATTTTATATTGTAGTGACTAGAGTCAGTACAGTATGAGTGTATTCTCATAAGACATAGAGAATAAGTTTTGTTTCACAATTTATTACGGCGTTCTCCATGCAGAGATAAGAGACTTATTTTTCCTATTAGGAATGATGTGGAGTCATCATAATGTAATACTTTGTATACTTGTGATATTATATTTCTTTACTTGATTGAGTTTCTCATGGAGCTTAATTAATTAATTAAATATAAAATATAAACATATTAATTAATAAATGTTTAATAATTTTTCGAAATATTTACACAGCTCTGTTATTTTTCATCTGTGCTACAACATTTTGGTTAAAGAAAGGCTTATGAAAATAAAAGAATCAAAGATGATTTAATTAATAATCTAATAATGTAAATATAAATGTTAAAACTCTGTATAAGTACATACAAATCATGTATAGAAATAATGTAGAACTCACTGTACAAGTTTTTGTCCTTAACAATCAATCTTAACAGTATTCAGTATACACTTATAGTATTGTATATTCATTTAATTTTTTCATTACCACTAATGTTCTAGACTCTGTCCAAGTTTTTATAATAGTTAGATGTGGGTCTGATTCTTATATTCTAGACTCTAGTAACCACCTGCTAGTGTCAAGATCTCTGTACAGCTCTGATCTAAGGAATACAAATATACCAAAAGCATGCATTATCCCACATGTTAAGCTCTGTGGGACATGTTAAGCTATTTCCCTGATAAAGTGTTAAGAAATAACTTGCGTATTTCAGTAAAGAACAGAAGCATACCTGAAATGTGAAGGAGTGAACTCTGTGTTGTAGCTTTTACTGATCCCATTGTCTTCTGCAGTGTCTGAGTTACTATTTGCCTTCTTTTACTGCAAATGCAAACCTCCTCCACCTTCTCTTTTCTCCTTTACAAAAAAAATATGTATGTAAATCGGAGATGGATAGGGCATGACTGACAAAAAAAAAAAACAATTCTGGAGATGTTTTTCAATTTATCTTCAGTGTATAATTTGAAAGATAATGATACAGTTTAGTTTTGACAATTTAACTTAGCTCAAAGAAGAGCTCATTATTCTCAACTGTAAACATTTACAAAAACATGGTCAGAACTGATACAAATTCTTATTTATATTTGCAGTCAACTTTCCATCAGTGAACAGGTGATAATTTCAACAAAAATACTTCATGTTCAAATCGAATCACATGGTGTGCATGTGCAGAGCTCATAAAGAAGGTCGTTTCACTTAACATAGATAGATGATAGAATGGAGAAAGCCCAACATTAGCTAGTGTATGTGTGTGACAATTTCAGAAAATAGTAATACAGGCTGTGGTATTGGGAGAAAGATGTATACAGTTGGGCAAAAAAGTATTTAGTCAGCCACCAATTGTGCAAGTTCTCAAGAGAGGCCTGTAATATTCATCATAGGTACACTTCAACTATGAGAGACAGAATGGGGGAAAGAATCCAGGAAATCACATTGTAGGATTTTTAATGAATTAATTGGTAGATTCTGCTGGAAAATATGTATTTGGTCACCTACAAAAAAGCAAGATTTCTGGCTCTCACAGACCTGTAACAACTTCTTTAAGAGGCTCCTCTGTCCTCCACTCATTACCTGTATCAATGGCTTGAACTTATCAGTATAACTCATTATCAGTATAAAAGACACCTGTCCACAACCCCAAACAGTCAGACTACAAACTCCATTATGGCCAAGACCAAAGAGCTATCAAAGTTTTAGCACCAGGCTGGGAAGACTGAATCTGCAATAGGTAAGCAGCTTGGTGTGAAGAAATCAACTGTGGGAGCAATTATTAGAAAATGGAAGACATACAAGACCACTGATAATCTCCCTCGATCTGGGGCTCCATGCAAGATCTCACCCCATGGGGTCAAAATGATCACAAGAACGGTGAGCAAAAATCCCAGAATAACACGGGGGACCTAGTGAATGACCTGCAGAGAGCTGGGACCAAAGTAACAAAGGCTACCATCAGTAACGCACTACGCCGCCAGGGACTCGAATCCTGCAGTGCCAGACGTGTCCCCCTGCTTAACCCAGTACATGTTTGAGCCCATCTGAAGTTAGCTAGAGAGCATTTGGGTGATCCAGAAGAGGATTGGGAGAATGTCATATGGTTAGATGAAACCAAAATCTAAATTACAGGCCTCTCTCATCTTTTTAAGTGGGAGAACTTGCACAACTGGTGGCTGACTAAATACTTTTTTGCCCCACTGTACATGTAAGATGGTATTTACAACAAATGCAGTGTGGCGACTTTGGGACTGTGTGTTTATGTATTGTGAACACAAACACACAAACACACACTCACACACACAGTAACATAAGTTTTGGGTTTTGTCTTGCATTCTGGGTTTCATGTCTTTTATTTTGTCTTGCTTCCCTTTCCCTCATGTTATTATTGCCTTGTGTACTCTGTGTCATGTTGTGATTGGTGGTTTTAGTCATGTGTTCTTTAATTCTCATTGTCATTGGTTCCCCATGTGTATTTGACCCTGAGTGCCATGTTATTTGTCCGTTGTTGTCTGTAATGTCTGTGATTCTCGTCCTGTTTTGCCATTGCCCTTGCCTGGATTACTTTGTGCTTTTGTTTAATCAAAATCTTCTACCTGCATTTGCATCCTCTGCTCCATCTTTCAACTGATGTGACAAACACACACACATGCACGCTGGTAGAATTTTCTTTGGGTAAAGAGAGTGCCTAAAGAACCACAAAGAACTGGTGTTTGAGAATCATTGCTTTTCATACTTTATTGAGATAGACACAAGGTTTGGTCTTTGGCATTATAAGTGATGTGTCAGTATAGAGGGAATCATAAATCCTGTCAAAATGTGAGAAGAATTCATTTAAATCAATATTTTGAATCGTTCTTTATTAATTTGACATCTGCTCATACACAGTGAAACCCTAATGTAAATATTTCAAATCTTTATTAAATTGTGTACTGTATTAGAGGAAAGCTGAAATTTAATCACTGGACCTTATTTATCTGAGCATGTTTTGTACAATAAGTTTCAGAATGTCTTTTAAAAAATCCAGTAAATGTTAAATATTCATACCCAATCTGTGGTACTGAGTGTGTAATTTTATGAATAAGAACTAACACAACTTGATTGTCTGATCTCCTGATTGTTGGTTTCATATAATAATGCAATGAGTTTTTATTTATTTATTTATTTACTGTACAAATTCAGTTGTTCAACTTTTGTGAAAGCCACTCAGTTCATATTAATGGATTTAGCTAAAAGTATTAAATATTAAATAATGCAAATTGCAAGAGAACATGAATTAAGATAAATAGGAGCACTGTAAAAAAAATTATATGCTGCAGTGAATCTGGTGGTGTGTAAGTCAGTTGTGTTTTCTTCTTCTTTACTTCTTCTTTTTCTGTACTTGTTAAGCTGTACTGTGCTGTATAATCCCTATAGAACCATGATCAGGCCTCTTATGACACTCACACACCCTCCTGTTTTTAAAACATGGCAACCTTTGTTTTGCATAAGAAAAGCAGCTGTGTGATGTGCCTGGCATCCACAGTCACGAGTACATTGAACACATTTTTGTTCCTGCGTTTTCTTTCATCATTTTGTTTCTTTGTTTTTTTATTTATTTACCTCAGATATCACTTAGTACACTTTCAAAATAAAAATGTGATGAAATACAGCATGTGCTTCAGCTGCTAGGGGTCTGAATAAATCCACTATGAATTACCTTGAGATTAGCTGGTTTCATTAATCATTACAAAAAGAACTAAAAATAGAGAAGTCAATTTCAAGAAAGCTGAAGGAGTAGGATAATTGGTGGGAAAGTCATGAAGAACAGGTGAAAATGGCTTATTTGCTTACTTCAAGCAAGCTAACTTATGCAAATCTCTCTGTACCTTCAACCCACTTTACATAAAGCCTTAATTAAACCAAATCAGAGTGTGGGTGGACGTTTATGGAGGGGTGGACTATTTTACTAGTATTGTACTATTTTATAGTATTTGTCTTTAAGCATTTTCCAACATAATGCCTACATAATGCACACAAACAAACCGTTTGAAGCCGAGTATGAAAGCTGAGTATTAAAATGAAACCATAAAAAGTACATAGTTATAACACTTTATAGCAAATAGTGCATTGCTTAAAAGCTTGAGTGTTTGAGTAGTGTATTATTATGCTGCTGAAATTCGGAGGGAAACCATCAATTTTATGTTTTTATTTTCTTATGTGACCTTCAGTGGCCATTTTTCTATTTAGTTATAAACTCAGCTGCTAATTTGTCTTCCTTAAGGCAAATTAGCTTATTCAAACCTCTCTGTCCCTTTTGTCCTACTTTACCTAATCTTTGATTAAAAACAAAATGTCAGTGACAAACCCACAGACCAAGCTGAGTGAAAATGGGAGGGTTGTGTCAGGAATAGTATATCAATTTGTGAAATATATAAACAGTGCTAATTAATAATTGTACTGAAGTAGAGCTGTAAGTACTGATATATTAAAAAAGAGTAAACATCAAAATAAAATAAAATGAAGTAAAATGAGCAGGATTAAATTAAATTGTACAAGAGACTTACAATATCTCACAAAAGTGAGTACACCCATCGCATTTTTTGTAAATATTATATCTTTTCATGTGACAACACTGAAGAAATGACACTTTCTACAATGTAACGTAATGAGTGTACACCTTGTATAACAATGTAGATTTGCTCAAAATAACTCAACACACAGCCATTAATGTCTAAACCGCTGGCCACAAAAGTGGCCTAAATGAAAATGTCCAAAATGGGCCCAGAGTGTCAATATTTTGCGTGACCGTTATTTTCCAGCATTGCCTTAACCCTCTTGGGCATGGAGTTCACCAGAGCATCACAGGTTGCCACTGGAGTCCTATTCCATTCCTCCATGATGATATCACGGAACTGGTTGATGTTAGAGACCTTGCACTCCTCCACCTTTCATTTAAGATTACATTTACATTTAAATTTACATTTACAGCATTTGGCAGTAAAGTGCTTTTAAGTCTCACTGAATACATTAACTCTAGTTCACTAGGTTACAGACTTAAACAACAAATATGGAAGAAAGTGTTTTATGAATAAGTAGCCCTGCTGAAAAATCCAGCATAAACCAGCATGAATTCCATGCTGGTCCAGCCTGGTTTTTACTGGTTCATGCTGGTATAGTGCTGGTATAATGCTGGTCAGTGCTGGTACTGTATAGCTGGGTGGCCAGCATAGTCATGGTGTTATCAAGCAAAACGGGGCTGGTGTAGCTGGTTAACCAGTATGATCTTTCTGGAATGAGCTTTATGGGACAACCTTTATTTTTGCTTGTGTATGTTTCTATGTAACACATTAATATAAGATTAAAACACAATATATTGGAATATATTTAATTATAAGTGTGTTATTTCTTTTGCTCCCTCTTTTGAATAAAGAAGTGAAATAACAAAGCTCAAAAAGCTTTGAATAGCAAAGAATAAAAACATGAGGATATGTGTGTGTGTGTATATATATAATCCATTTGTCTTATCTTTCAAAAACCATCATTCTGTATGATTTATATGCTGCTTCCCTCATGGAGCCCGGGAAGTCAACATTTGTGGGTATTACTATATTTAATTTGTGGAGACACTTTAATCCGATTTTTAAATGTTTTTATTCTTTGTTATTCAAAGCTTTTTGAGCTTTGTTCATGACCTGGGGATGAATCACCTGGGATGATCAGCAGTTTAGTTTTGCTAGGATTGAGCTTCAACTGATGAGTCATCATCCATGATGATATATCTGCCAGACATCCTGAGATCCGAACAGAAGGCTGTGGTATCTGAGGGAGGGAAAGAGAAGATAAGTTGTATATCATCAGCATAGCAGTGGTACAGTAAGAGAACCTGTGTGAGGAAATACCTTCACCAAGAAAGTGAGTATACAGGGAGAAAAGGAGAGGACCGAGTACTGAGCCCTGTTGGACACCAGTGGAGAGTCTGCATGGAGCAGATGTCACTCCCCTCCATGTTACCTGATATGAGCATCCTTCCAGGTAGGAAGCAAACCATTCCCATGCTGATCCACAAATCCCAAGACTCCTGAGGGTGGACAAGAGAATCTTGTGGTTGACTCTATCAAATGCTGCTGAAAGGTAAAGGAAGATGAGGACAGATGACAGCTTGGCTGATCTAGCAGCATGTACAGTAGTTTCTCAGAGACATCCAAAAGGGCTGTCTCTGTTGAATGTGCTGCTTCAAAGCCAGACTGGTTGGGATCTTGGAGGTTGTTCTGTGAGAGAGACAGACAGTTGATTATACACAATGCATTCAAGAATTTTTTAAAGAAAAGAGAGAAGTGATACTGGTCTGTTACTGATATCTGATGGACCCTTGCTCTCTTGAAGGTAGAAATAAGCAACAGGGCTCCAGACAAAAAAATCAATTAAGGAGCCATTGGCTCCTATAGGGGGAAAAATCAGGCGCCAAATAATTTTTTAAAGAGCCACATAACAATAAACTTATTTTTTTTAAATTACTTACTTTTATTCATCCTGTTGTGTGTACATCTCCCCACTTTTACAGTTTCAGCATTTTTATCTTGAATGTTCTGGGAACTGAAGTTCATGAACTTAATGTCTTTTCCAACTTACAAACTATATACAGTCAAAAGAATTTCTCTTCATGCAGAATCCGAGCCAGTGACACCGACCATAATTATCTCAGCATCACTTGGCCGCTGAGTGTAGTTTGGCTGCCTCCTCTTATTTTTTGCAGAAAGCCAGCGTTTGACACATGGTTCTGGATCAAACTGTTCAAGTGATGGACCTTCGGTGCTGATCCTGATCAGATCTTCCAGTGTTGACACATGAAGTGAATTGCGTACTTTAGATTTGATCCTGTTTTGAGCTGAAAAGCCACGTTCACACTGAGCAGCCGAAATTGGTAGGACAAGCATTATCTCAACTAGATGCAAAACGTTCTGGAAATCTGTGCAGTAGGGCTCTTTTGTAAGTAGGACTTCCCACAAGCTGCAATAAGATTTATCTGAGAACTGTCCTTTTACAAGAGCTTTCAGCAATCTCCATTCAGCCTGCACAGCACTGATGTCACAACCATTTTTCAGCAAGATGTCTCGATACCATTTCAGCAGTGTGTCAATTTCATTTTCTCCAAAAGTTTGGATGTTGTCTGGCCACGAATCATGACAAAAGACTGAGAAGCATCGAATGATCTCTGCCCTTTTTGTGTTTTTGTGCTGTGTGTTGTCTCTGTCTCTCATCATTTCAAACCTCCTTTCAAGTTCCTTAACTGTAATGTCTACAGTTTTGTCAATGAGGTGGTTTAGTTCTTCACTGAAACCTGGGAGATCACAGCCTTTTAGTGGTATGTTTTGAAAGGAAATGCCCGTGTAGTCAGATGAGGCCGCTTTCTTCTGCCTTCTGGTCTGTTTTTCTCTTTGAGCTTTGTCCTGCTCCACCACATTATCATGCTGAGAAACTGAATAAGTTTGTGTAATTGAGAAATTCCTCCAACTTTCCATTTCTCACTGGTTTGTCCTTCATTCCCTTGATTGTACAAACACAGGAATCAATAGCTGCTATAGCCTGAGGAAGAATAACGGAGTTCTTCTGAAGTATAAGACTCAACTTTGAGATTTCTCCAAACAGGTCATGGAGAAAGTGACAAAACACCACAAAAGGCAACCTTTCCATTTGTTGTGAATTTTTCTTTGTTCTTCCTCTTATTTCAGTGTTTTTGGATGAGGCAGCAAGGTGTTGCATGTGGAGGTGCACAGCTGTATATTGACCCTGGCCTGTAGTGACATCAGATGCAAGAAAAACAAAAAGGGCCCGGTAAATGTGAGGCAACCAGCGCTGGGTTTTCACTGCAGAAGGTGTTCGTATGGCACAGCCTAACTCCATACCGATGGCTTTCAACTCGTTCTTGCTTTTGGGGCTAAAATGGTATGTTTTCCATACTAGTTGTAGCAAGTCATAGATTTTTTCAATCATTGGAACAGACTTCTGAACATCCAGCATGGCTAATTCCAGTCTATGTGGCATACAATGAAAGGAAAGAATGTGCTCTCCTATTTCTTCTCTTAAAAGAGCACCTACACCACCTGAGACACCCATGTTAACGGCAGCCCCATCTGCTCCAAAGGCTGTAATTTTCTTCTGCCACCAATCATGATCAGTTTGTTTAGCATCACTAAACAAGCATTTTATTTTATCTAATACTCCATGTGCATGGCAGTGTTCAAGCTCAGCTAAACCAATAAACCGGTTCAATGCTACACCTGCAGAAATGTGCCTGCAGTATGCAATCACATTGTCTTTCCCAGAAACGTCTGTGCCACAGTCAGTGATAATGGAGATGTAATTAGCTGTATGGGCGTCTGTCAGTGCATGTTCTTTTAGCTCATCTGCAATGCATCCTACAAACTGTCGTTGTCATACGTTTTGCTCACATCAAGTCCGTTTTTCTTCAAAAGTAACACCTGAGAGGTAAATTTTGTGAATGGTAGCTCCTCACATGCGATCATTTAGGCTGCGTTAAACTTAATTTTTAGATCCTTCCATTCTTTTTCGTCACGCAGTTCGCATGCGTGATAAACTGCACGTGCTAATGCTGTAGTCTGTGGAGCACTCTTCGCGATAACATGATCACGAGCATTTTTATGCTTGTGACTATCGCCGTGTTTTCTCACGGTCTCTTTTTTGAAATGCTTAGTTCCTGTAATGAAATCCGTTTTCCCTGCTATTTCTTTACCCGCTCTGGAACAAAAGTCACAAAACATTTTCCGTGTTTCGCGATCATACCTCAGCCATGAAAACTCTTGAATCCAAGAAGCTTTGAAATGTCTTTCGGCACGATGCACATTGACTGACACGGAAAGATGATCTCCTGTGTCTCTGTCGTTCTCTCTCGCGGGCGTGGTGGCACAGCTGCTGGAGCCTGCTTTTTTACAAGCAGGTGTGTCATCAGCGTTGGTGCTCGATGAGGATTGTTTAAAAAACTCGTATATTTTTCGTTTTGACATAGTTTTTCTGGCGCGGAAAGGTGATTCTCGGTTTGCTCATTCGTATTTTGGCGCTCTAACTCAGTGAAATGTTCACGCGCAGCATCTCATTTTATTACGTCAACACAACAAATTATGTAATAGGCTACTGTTCACAGAACACGCACATAACGTAAAAATGATATAATCATAAATTTGATTGATTGTAAATTTGATTGGTCGCCATTGGCGACCTCAGCAAAAATATCAGTCGCAAATTAATATTTTTAAGTCGCAAATGCGCCTATTTTAGGCGCAGTCTGGAGCCCTGAGCAAAGTCTTCTGCAGTCAGGGAGGATGAAGCAGGTGGAGCCGGGGGGTTGAGTCTTGTGCCAAAGCTTCAAGCTTATTCTTGTAGAAGGAAGTCTTGGCAGAAGTCACATCTGAGGAGAGCTTGGCCAGGAGTGTGCGGTAAGAGTCAAGATCTGCATCAAGTTGTGATTTCTTCCACTTTCTCTCAGATGATCTTAGCTCTCTCCAATTGTTGCACAACACATCTGAAAGCCAAGGAGCAGAACAAGAAGTTTTCTTGGGTTTAGTAGACATAGGGCAGAGAAAGTCCATGGTTCAGAAAAGAGAGGAGAGGAAAGTGTCTGTAGCTGAGTCCAAGTGTAGTGAGGAACAGGACTCAGGATCAGGAAGAGATGAAAGAGTGCCAGAAGCTACAGAAGAAGGGGAGACAGAGTGGATGTTGCAGCGGGTAAGAGAGAGGGGGTGAGTGTTAGTTTTAGGCATGAGAGGGAGAGTGATGGTGAAGGATACCAGGCGATGATCGGTTATGTGTAGTGGGGTAGAAGTCATGTCTGTAGCTGAGGAGGGACGGGTGATGCCCCACATATTCTCCCAGTTTGTGGATCCCAGTGCTGGCAGCACTCATGTAGGCCCAGACCATGACACTCCCACTACCATGCTTCACTGTAGGCAAGACACACACGTCTTTGTAGTCCTCACCTGGTTGCCGCCACACACACTTGACACTATCTGAACCAAATAAATTTATCTTGGTCTCATCAGACCACAGGACTTGGTACCAGTAATCCATGTCCTTAGTCTGCTTGTCTTGAGCAAACTGTTTTCTAGGCTTTCTTGTGCACCAGCTTTAGAAGAGTATTCCTTCTGGGACAACAGCCATGCAGACCAATTTGATGCAGTGTGCAGCGTATGGTCTGAGCACTGACAGGCTGATCCCCCACCCCTTCAACCTCTGCAGCAATGCTGGCAGAATTCATATGTCTATTTCCCAAACACAACCTCTGGATATGACACTGACCACATGCACCCAACTTTGTTGGTCGACCATGGCAAGGCCTGTTCTGAGTGGAACCTGTCCTGTTAAACCATTGTATGGTCTTGGCCACCATGCTGAAGCTCAGTTTCAGGGTCTTGGCAATCTTCTTATAGCCTACGCCATCTTTATGTAGAGCAACAATTCTTCTTTTTCAGATCCTCAGAGAGTTCTTTGCCATGAGGTGCCACGTTGAACTTCCAGTGACCAGTATGAGTGAGAGCATAACACCCAAACTTAACACACCTGCTACCCATTCACACCTGAGACCTTATAACACTAATTGGTCACATGACATTGGGGAGATAAAATGGCTGATTGGGCCCAATTTGGACATTTTCACTTAGGGGAGTACTCACTTTTGTGGCGATCAGTTTAGACATTAATTTCTGTATGTTGATTTATTTTGAGGGAACAGCAAATTTACACTGTTATACAAGATCACTACTTTACATTGTAGCAGTGTCATTTCTTCAGTGTTGTCACATAAAAAGATATAAAATATAGCATATCATATTATCTGTTCCGCCTAACTCTATACTCTGCATCCTCTACTCTCGCACCAGGTACCTTCATGTCCTCATTTAACATATCCATATATCTCTTCTCTCTGTCTACAAACCCTTCGCTTTCCTCTCCTTCCTCGACCAACAGTAGCCCAATTTCCCCCGGCACCCTGCCAATGGTGGTCGTTGTTAACTCAGGCCTTGACCAATCAGGTATGGAATTGACAGAAATGACTCGCATGTTTAAATTTAGCCCCTTTTACACCAGATGCCCTTTCTGATGCAATCAGTTCTGTGAGTGTGTAGTGTGAAGAACCAAGTCTGATTGTATCTCTGTTCTTGGTGTCCAACTGATTGAGGGCCCAAATCGCCTGCAGGAAGAAGCTCCTCCTCATTTTCTGTAGGCATTTTGTCTTGGCTTTTAGGGAGTAGCAGCACTTCTCTGACCACAGCAGAGAGAAATGTCCATTGTTTGAATGGCTGATCTTTCTGGCTGATCTTCCTTGGTCCAGCAATGCTTGCTGTAGATGGATTGCAGGTCAGGGAGCTCAGTGCTTGCACCACTCTTTGTAGAACTCTGTCTTGCTTGGTGCTGTTACCAACCAGGTGTTTTCCATCAGGATGCTCTCTATGGTGCAGGTGTAGAAGTTCCTAAGCACCTTTAATGGCAGTCTGATGTCCTTCAGATGTCTGAGATGGTATAGACACTGTCAGAAGTTCGTCACCATGGTATCGAAATGACATGTCCATGGCAGGTCTGGCAGGATTTGGACACCAAGGTACCAGAAGCTGTCCACTCTCTCCACTGGGGTCCAGGTCAAGATGTGGGACTGGTAGTTCTACTAAGCAGAAGGAAACACACACACACATTTCATTTCTTTTGTGTTGTGATTGTTGCACATTTGATGCCTTGATGAAAGGGCAATAATAATGAAATACATCTCTACTCCTTTAATTAATTTCAGGAAGCCTCTAGTACTTTCCTTAGTTTCAGGTAAGCTAAAGCTTCTGGTTGCAAAGCTGTTTTTGTTTCTCAAAATATCTTCCCTCATGTTCATCAGAACAAAGAAATTTATACAGGTTTGTAACAACATGAGCGTGAGTAAATGATGACAGAATTTTCGTTTTGAGTGAACTATCCCTTTAAATATGTGTGTTCGGCGCTGCAAGAAACGACACGCTTGATGTCATCTGTTTGTCGGCTCTTGCGGCGCTGAGTAAAGTTGAGCACATAAAAAAACTCGAAACAGCTGAACTCGACAAAACTGCTCTGTGTACTGTATGCCTGCGCCTCGTCCATTAATTCAATAGTATATAGCAGAAAAAGTTCTCCCTTACTTCTCAGCGTAAGAAATACAAGGTGTGAACTGACTGAAATGCGTGTCTCACGGTGAAGACTTGAGAGCTCTATCATATGTAACCTAAAAGACAAACATGTGCCTATCTGCTTTGGCAGACACAGAAGACACCTCATAATGTAGCTGCTCTCTCGCACTTTTACTAAGATAAACATGCTTTCAATATGAGGCCAGGGGTGCGGGTTTTCCTCCTCGTTTGTGTCTGCATTGCCGACGGTTGATTCTGACATGTTTGTGTTGCTAACTAACCCGTCCCGCCGCTGAGATTGAGTATGATAACGTGACGAGACTGCACAACTACGTTTGATTGGTGAAACACAGTCACGTGGTAGAGCCTTAGCGGAAGTTTCTCTATCTGTCAAAATAAAACATTAAAATTGATGCATAGAATTCCAAAGAGGTAAAAAGAAAAGTAACGAGCTCATTGTAGCCTAATGTAGCGGAGTAAGAGTACAGTTTCTTCTTCACAAATCTACTCAAGTAAAAGTAAAAAGTATAGTGATTTAAAACTACTCCTAGAAGTATAATTTTTTCAAAAACTTACTCAGGTAAATGTAACGGAGTGTATGTAACTCGTTACTACCCACCTCTGCTGATACGTCTTATATATAGATTTATTGGAATTTTGCTTTAACAGTGGCGAAGCCTGAATTTTAATGTTGAGGGGCATCTTAAAATGAGCGGGCCAGTCTATAATGATTATATTAAATGTGCGCATTTTTAAGTTTTTGTTTGGACTTTGTATGGAAAGCAGGGCACTTATGCCGGGTGTGCCTCACATGTCCTTAAAAGTGAAGCTGCGAGCTGTTTGATCACCCCAATAAAAAATTACACTTTCGATACAATTTTCCGAAGGATGATTTAAGGTAGTTGTTATCATGCTGATATATGTTCAATTGTTCTTTTTTGTGATACGTTTGATTTTAGCTAGTAATTTCAAGCTATATAAACGGGGCATGTCGTTATGGTTGACTGGGTCTGCGGGAGTATTTTCACTCTAAGAGACTGGGCTTAGATTAAAGAACTGGTCAGCATTTTGAAGCCTTTTGCTGATGCCACTGATCTCACTCAGGGAGAGAAAGTTGTAACCATAAGTGCTGTGATTCCCTGTGTTCTCTCCCTCAACCATCACTTGGAAAAACAGAAAGAAGGAACACAATATTTGGTCAACCTAATCCACAGTCTTCAAAGATCACTGCAAAGAAGATTCAAAGGCAAATGGAATCCTGCCACTCTCTGATACTTTTTATGTCAAAGCAGCTGTTCTTGATCCAGCCTTTGGGGTTATGCGGATAGAGAACAATGTATTGGTTGATGACAAGCTGAAGGAGCAGTTGACCATGGAAGTAAAAAGTAACCGATAGGCAAATTTTAGAATGAGACCCGATACTTATAAATTGTGCTTATAAAATGATTATAGAATGAGACCCGATACTTATAAATTGTGCTTTAACTCTCTTCATTTGAATATATTGTCTTCTGGTAAAGTAGGTTCCTGACTTTTGTATACTATCTGCTTAACTCACTTTGTTCTAGAGTAGTGTGATTTGAATTGTTATATTCTATACCATTGTTGATTTTTATAGTGTTGGTCCTTGTTGTTCTCTCAGCTGATTAATCAGGAGTAGTTTCAGTCTACCTTAAGGTGTGAATTGGGGGCAGGGCTTACCTATTTAAATTGAAGGTTCTCCGCTACAGACGCTAGCGTCTGTAGCGGTTTGTAAGTATCTCTCTCTCTCTCTCTCTCTCTCTCTCTCTCTCATTGTAAACTTTGTGTCTAATACTGTTTTGCTATATTCTACCATACCTTAATTCTCACTCTTGACTGCAAATATGTGCCTTAAACCCATCTCTGTACTCAATTCCTACACTCGCAGACACTCTCGTCCACAGAGCAGAGGTCACAATCCCAGTAACCTCATCTACCCTCCTCTGTTGTGTAAGTCTCAAACAGTGGTGGTAGGTGGGCTCTGGAATTGCCAGTCTGCTGTGAAAAAAGCTGATTTTATCTCTGCTT
Source organism: Tachysurus vachellii (assembly GCF_030014155.1). Classification (NCBI taxonomy): domain Eukaryota; kingdom Metazoa; phylum Chordata; class Actinopteri; order Siluriformes; family Bagridae; genus Tachysurus; species Tachysurus vachellii. Next base: position 8,373,674 of record NC_083471.1, on the reverse strand, counting down.
TAACTTCCCATTACTCCTTTGATTTTCTTGCGCTAACAGAGACCTGGATATCCCCACAGAACACTGCTACACCAGCTGCTTTATCCTCTGCCCATGCTTTCTCTCACTCACCACGAGAAACAGGCAGGGGTGGTGGTACAGGTTTATTGCTGTCAAAGAAATGGTGCTTTACACCTCTCCTCTTGTCTCATTTAACCATCTCCTCTTTTGAATTCCATGCCATTTCAGTTACCTCTCCAATTAACCTTGTTATCATTGTTGTTTACCGCCCTCCTGGTCCCCTAGGTGACTTCTTGGAAGAAATGGACACACTGCTTAGTGCTTTCCCTTCTGATAGCTCCCCCCTGACAGTGCTTGGTGACTTCAACCTCCCCTCTGACAAGCTACATTCTTCTTCCCTCCTGTCTCTTCTTGACTCATTCACACTCACACTCAACAGCTACATCCCCACACACAAAGGAGGCAATGTGCTGGACCTGGTTTTCACCCGTCCTTCTCCAGCTACAGACGTGACTGCTACCCCACTACACGTCTCTGATCATCACCTGGTATCCTTTACCATCACTCTCCCTACCCTACCTAAAACTACCTCTCACCCCCTCGCTCTTACCCGCCGCAACCTTTACTCTGTCTCCCCTTCTTCTGTAGCTTCTGGCACTCTTTCTTCCCTTCCTGATCCTGAGTCTTTCTCCTCACTGCCCTTGGACTCGGCCACAGATACTTTCCTCTCATCTCTTTCCTCAACTATGGACTTCCTCTGCCCTATGTCCACTAAACCCAAGAAAACTTCTTGTTCTGCTCCTTGGCTTTCAGATATGCTGCGCAACAATCGAAGAGAGCTAAGATCATCAGAGAGAAAGTGGAAGAAATCACAACTTGATGCAGATCTTGATTCTTACCGAACACTCATGGCCAAGTTCTCCTCAGATGTGACTTCTGCCAAGACTTCCTTCTACAAGGAAAAGCTTGAAGCTTCCTCACATGACCCTCGGAAATTCCACAACATCATCTCTTCTCTGCTCAACCCCCCGGCTCCACCTTCTTCATCCTCCCTGACTGCAGAAGACTTTGCTTCTTTCTACCAGGAGAAGATTGAGGAAATCTGCCGGACCTTCACTTCAGCCCCGACTGCACTTACATTTCAGAGTATGGACTCCCCTACACCTTTGTTGTCACATTTCTCAACTGTAACAGCAGAAGAGATTCTAAAACTCATCCAGTCTTGCAATCCTACCACCTGCCCATTGGATCCACTCCCTTCCACTTTGCTGCAGACCATCTCGCAAGACCTTCTGCCCTTCATTACAACTATCACCAATAGATCCATAGCATCTGGTCAGGTACCAACTACCTTCAAGAGAGCAAGGGTTATTCCCATCCTGAAGAAACCTGCTCTGGATCCATCAGACATCAGTAACTACAGACCGGTATCACTTCTCTCGTTTCTTTCAAAAATTCTTGAACGCATTGTCTTTAATCAACTGTCTGTCTATCTCTCACAGAACAACCTCCAAGACCAAAACCAATCTGGCTTTAAAGCAGCTCATTCCACAGAGACAGCCCTTTTAGATGTCTCTGAGAAACTACATGCTGCTAGATTAGCCAATCTCTCATCCGTCCTTATCCTCCTTGACCTTTCAGCAGCGTTTGATACGGTCAACCATAAGACTCTCTTAGCCACCCTCAGGAGTCTTGGGATATGCGGATCAGCTTGGGAATGGTTCGCTTCCTACCTGGAAGGACGCTCATATCAGGTAACATGGAGGGGAGTGACATCTGCTCCACGCAGACTCTCCACTGGCGTCCCACAAGGCTCAGTACTTGGTCCTCTTCTTTTCTCCCTGTATACTCACTCTCTTGGTGAAGTTATTTCCTCACATGGGTTCTCTTACCACTGCTATGCTGATGATACACAACTTATCTTCTCTTTCCCACCCGCAGATGCCACAGCTTCTGACCGGATCTCTGCATGTCTGGCAGAAATTTCATCATGGATGACTGCTCATCAGTTAAAGCTTAATCCTAGCAAAACTGAGCTGCTCTTCATCCCAGGTGATTCATCCCCAGGTCATGATCTTGCTATATCCTTACACAACGATCTGATCTCCCCGTCAGCCACAGCTCGCAACCTTGGGGTAACCATGGACAATCAACTGTCCTTTTCCTCTCATGTTGCTAATGTGACTCGCTCATGTCGGTTTCTTCTCTACAACATTAGAAGGATTCGACCATTTCTGTCCACACAGGCTGCTCAGGTACTTGTTCAGTCTCTTGTCATTTCTAGACTGGATTACTGCAATGCACTGCTGGCAGGTCTACCTATGAACGCAATCCGTCCTCTGCAAATGATCCAAAATGCAGCTGCCCGGCTTGTTTTCAACCTGCCAAAGTTCTCTCATACCACCCCGCTGCTGCGATCCCTCCACTGGCTTCCAGTAGCTGCACGCATCAGATTCAAAACACTGATGCTGGCCTACAAAGCCAAAAATGGACCAGCTCCCTCTTACCTCAAAGCCCTCATCACTCCTCGCACTGCACCCCGCACCCTCCGATCTACCAGCACTGCTCGACTGGTTCCACCATCTCTCAGGGTAAGAGGCAAGTATACTACAAGACTCTTCTCTGTACTGGCACCAAGGTGGTGGAACGAACTTCCCCTAGAGGTCCGGACAGCTGAGTCACTGGCTATTTTCAAGCGGCGGTTGAAGACCTACTTATTCAGGAAACACTTCAACTAGCACTTCTTTCATTATCTTTTGCATTTTTAAAAAAAAAAAAAAAAAAAAAAAACACACCTTTGACACTTTCATTGTAACTTTGAACAAATGTTTTAAACTCATGGTATCTTAAGTATGTAACTTAGTGATCCAGCATTAATGTATTCAATGTTAGAGATTTAAGCACTTATGTACGTCGCTCTGGATAAGGGCGTCTGCCAAATGCTGTAAATGTAAATGTAAATAAATATTATATTATTAGTTTTTTTTTGTTTTTGTTTTTTTACAGAAATTGGAAGTGCCACACAATAAACCATTAAAAGATTGCAATCTTTATTTAAACACCCAAGTAATCTTATTCCTAAATGACAATGTTTACAGTATGATCACAGCAAACATTAAATATAGCGTTCAGCATCAGTTCAGGCAGGCCACTTAGTCAAGCTCGTCTATCAGCTGATGTCAATTTTCTAACCCCGCCCATCAGCTGATCTGATTCCTAAGCGTGCTATTGGTCCCTTTCAAACTGGGCGCACTGTTTGTTGAGCCGGAAGCGACCTTAGGCCTGGAGTGGTGTACAGTCTGTTATGCTACACTACGTTAGGCTATGCTGTGCTATGTATGTTATGCTATGCAGGGTTATATTGTATGTTATGCTATGTTATAAGATAAGGTCATGCCATGCTTTTGCATTGCTCGTCATGATGGGTCATGTCATGCTTGCTATACTAGGCTAGATTACCTCATGCTAGGTAATGCATGCCTCGATATGCCTTGCTAAGAAAGCTTGTTATGGTATGCTAGGTTATGCTATGTTATGTTATGCTAGCTAGGCTTACCTTGCTAGGCTATGTTACGTTATGCTATGCCTCGCTAGGCTATGTTACGTTATGCCATGCCTCGCCAGGCTGTTAGGTTATGTTATGCTATGCCCTGCTCAGCTAGGTTAGGTTACGTTGTGCTATGCCCTGCTCAGCTAGGTTAGGTTACGTTGTGCTATGCCCTGCTCAGCTAGGTTAGGTTAGGTTACGTTGTGCTATGCCCCGCTCAGCTAGGTTAGGTTAGGTTACGTTGTGCTATGCCCCACTCAGCTAGGTTAGGTTAGGTTGTGTTGTGCTATGCCCCGCTCAGCTAGGTTAGGTTAGGTTACGTTGTGCTATGCCCCGCTCAGCTAGGTTAGGTTAGGTTACGTTGTGCTATGCCCCGCTCAGCTAGGTTAGGTTAGGTTACGTTGTGCTATGCCCCGCTCAGCTAGGTTAGGTTAGGTTACGTTGTGCTATGCCCTACTCAGCTAGGTTAGGTTAGGTTACGTTGTGCTATGCCCTGCTCAGCTAGGTTAGGTTATGTTATGCTATGCCTTGCTAGGCCATGTTACTGTACGTTAGGCTTTATTGACTGTTATGATACATTATGCTATGCTCGCTAGGCTGTGTTATGGTGCTTGGTGCTGTGCCTTGCTGGGCTATGTTGTGTTGCGTTGCATTGTGCTGTGCCTTGCTAGGCCGTGTTAGGTTACGTTATGCTATGTTGTGCCTCACTAGGCTGTTGTGATGCGTTGTGCTGTGCCTTGCTGGGCTATGTTGTGTTGCGTTGCATTGTGCTGCGCCTTGCTAGGCCGTGTTAGGTTACGTTATGCTATGTTGTGCCTCACTAGGCTGTTGTGATACGTCGTTCTGTGCCTCAATAGGCTGTTGTGATGCGTTGTGCTGTGCCTTGCTGGGCTATGTTGTGTTGCATTATTCTATGCCTTGCTAGGCCATGGTATGTTAACATGTTATGCCTCGCTAGGCTGTGTTGGGCCTTGCTGGGCTATGTTGTGTTGCATTATTCTATGCCTTGCTAGGCCATGGTATGTTAACATGTTATGCCTCGCTAGGCTGTGTTGGGCTGTGCCTTGCTGGGCTATGCTGTGTTGCGTTGTGTTGGGCTGTGCCTTGCTAGGCCGTGTTGGGTATCGTTACGCTATGTTGTGCCTTGCTAAGCTGTGTTATGGTATGTTGTGCTGTGCCTTGCTAGGCCATGTAGGTTACATGTTCTACCTTGCTGAGCTGTTGTGATGCGTCGTGCTGTGCCTCGCTAGGCTGTTATGATACGTTAGGCCATGCCTGCTAGGTGTTACGTTGTGCTGTGCCTCGCTAGGCTGTTGTCATACGTTAGGCCGTGCCTTGCTATGCGTTTTGTTGCGTTATGCTGTGCCTTGTTTGGCTGTGATGTTGTGCTGTGTCTCAATAGGCATTTGTTACGTTATGCTATGCCTCCATAGGCTGTAATGGTATGTTATGCCATGCCTTGCTAGGCTGTGTTTGTGTTACGTTGTGTTGTGCCTCGCTGGACTGTGTTGGGTTACGTTGTGCTATGCCTTGCTGGGCTATGTTGTGTTGCGTTGCACTGTGTTTATGCCTCGTGGGCTGTAGTGATGCGTGGTGCTGTGCCTCGCTGGGCTGTAGTGATACGTTATGCGGTGCCTTGCTAAGCGTGATTTTTGTGTTGTCCTGTGCCTTGCTGGGCTGTTTTGCTTTACGCTATGCGATGCCTTGCTGGGCTATGTTGCCTTACGTTATGCTATGCCTTGCTGGGCTGTGTCTGGTTGTGTTGTGCTGGGCCGTGTTGTGTTGCGTTACACTGGGTTATGCCTCGCTGGGCTGTTGTAATGCTTCGTGCTACGCCTCGCTAGGCTGTTGTGATACATTGGGCTGTGCCTCGCTGAGCTGTTGTGATGCGTTATTCCATGCCTTGCTAGGCGTTATGATGCGTTATGTTAGGACTCGCTAGGCTGTTATGATGCGTTATGCAGGAAATATTTACTGACAAATGATCTAACTTCTTAACTTGACAATGGTTAAATGCTAGCAGGCAATGAAATGAAAAGCTTGATTAAATTTCTCTCCTCCTTGTAGAAGCTCTGCAGCAGTGTCCAGCGAAAGATAGTGACCTGGTGGATTGATGATCGATGGCTACTGGCTCTGCTTGTATTGTGTTTCTGTTCTTAAAAAAAAAAAAAAGGTAATGTTCCAAAGCCAGGAAAGGCACTGTGAGGCATCCTAACCGCTGCTTCTTCAATTATTTAATAGCTGGACTTATCCGAGGTTTTTTGCAGGAGTGTCTTGGTTGCCTACTCATTAGTTTGCCTATAATAATTTGCTTTCTGCTCTTAAAGAACCTGAAATTGTCGATTCTTTGTTGGGAAAGGAAGTTAAGACTGGATTTCTTGTTGGGCCTTTTGGAAGTCTCCTTTCTCGGATCCTAGAGGGATGGCTACTCGGGGGATATTCAGGGAGGAGGCGCTTGGTTTCTCATGTTCTTTGTGATTGAGCTAGCTCTGCTGCTAGCTCTCCTCCTTTGCTGCTGCTAGCTCTCCTTCTCTGCTGCTGTCCCTAAAGGTAGCTGAACCAGGAGTGGAACGTTAAAGGTTCTGGTTGCTCCGTAAAAATTGGGATGGCATGATGTTCATGATGTTCTGGAGTCTTCTGCAGCCTTAAATCGTATACAGACGCTGTGTCTTCCGTTGTATACAGATATTGTGCAGTTGAAAAACTGTTACAATCATTCAAACCATCACAGAAATACTGAGAAGTTTGTAGTTCAGATATACACACTTGTGTCTACATGATTTAAAAGGAATGATTTAAAAATAGAGATTTAAAAGTTACTTAAAGTAAATTTATGCTTCAAATAATGTTTCTGTTAGTGACTGTCAACAATAATTAAAGAGATTCTACAAAAACACTGATTCATCCAGTAATGATGAATATGAGGTGAGAGTAATTTGAGTGAGACATCGAATCATTTATTCAGTTTGACAGCTTACAAATATTTTAAATTCAATATTTTTAAATAGACTACAGCAATTAACATTTGGTCAGAACATTTAGTAAATTACATGAAATTTATTTTCATTGTCTATATAGAATTGTGGGAGAATCATGAAAAAAAAAAATCATGATTCTCAGTGTATCCAGAATCATGCAGCTCTAGAATATTGTGTAGGTTTATTTGTAATTTCACATTGTGTAAAATTCAGCAGGAGGCAGAGCATACCAATATGCAACAGTCAGGTCATGGAGATGAAGAAGTGCAAATCAAAGGTGCAAATCAAAGGTGATGAAACTGGGCTGTTCTTATACAGTACCACAAAAAGCAGATGAAATCCATTCATTTCAGCCCTGCTGCCCAGCTCAACCATTACCTGGACAATTGTGACTGCCTTTTGTTTTGGGGAATGAACAAGGAGAAAATGCCTTCACTGTTCCAAATTGCAATGAGGGTATTAACTGTGCCTGCTTTAAGTGCACCTGTCGAGCATGTGTTCGGTCATGGAAGGATTATTATGCAGCCCTGTCGTTCACAGCTTATTGCCAATGTCCTGGCAAACCTTATTTTCTGTAAATGCAACACATTTTAGACTGTTTCAATGAAATTTATTTAGACAGATTGGATTATACATCTTAGACTCTATTTTAAACGTTTTGTGTAAACAACACAATTGAATTTTATTTTCAGATATTAATGCAGCACAGATATGCATATGATTCATATATAGCAAATGTATAATTAATAAGATACATAATATGTATACAAGTCTTTTCTGTGCAAAAATAAATAGAATTAAAGCTGCAAGCAGCATTTCCCGGAGTTCAAGCGTTTAAGGCCTTTAGGGAGTTCCATATATACATAACTGGCGTTTTGGTTCCTGGCCACAGTCACCCTGTGGTTTAAGGTTCTGAAATTTGACTCAACACTCATAACTCAAGACTCAAGATATGTATTTTCACACAAAATAGCTACAGTGAAATTCTTATTTTCTTTCTCTCTCAAGAGACTGCAGTAGTACATTAACAGACAATATTACTCAGCAGCAAAATACAATTACAATAACAACAGTACAAGAGAATATACAGTAAAGGGCACGTGGGATAAATAATAAAAATAAAAGAAAATGCAGAAGTATGTATAATTTACCAAATAAGTTAACTTAAACACACACATGTAATAAAGATATCATAAATAAAAAAATCACATTATATAAAAAAAACTATAGTGCAAGTTATAGTAACTTTACCATACTTTTAAAGTGAAGTTTGTTGTAGATGGTGGTGTAAAACATTACATTAAGATGTGTGTATATTCAGGTCCATTAGATAAAGTACACAGTATAAAATGTGCAAGGGTAATTATTCTGATGCTTCACATGAGAGTGGTAATGGGTGATGACAGGTTTTTCAATTTAATGGCCTGAGAGTACTGAGAGTTTTTTTTATAGCTCTTTATATTAGCTCTTTACATATTATTAATGAACACTTTGATTTACAGCATTTTTTCTTAAGGAAAATTTGTTTAGTATAAGGACATCTATCAACCTATATGCATATTGTGCAAGAAAAGGCCATCTATACCCAATGCAGTCAATGCATTCCATTGGACATACATGGTTTACATAGCTTTTCAACAATTATTGTGCACATCACATTACTCACTTATATAATACAGCTCCCTTATATTATACATCTCACTTACATCACACACCTGACTTGCATGACACAGCTGATTTACAAAACACTGCTCAATTACTGTACATTACACAGCTCACATTACACTGACTACATTACATCACACAGCACACTTAAATCACACAGCTCACTTGCGTCACACTGCTCACTTGTGTCACACTGCTCACTTGCATCACACTACTCACTTATGACACATTACTCACTCCATTATTTGTAACCTATATGCAATTACATCAGTAATGGAAAAGCCCATTTACAGCCAACGCAGTCCATTGAAAATACATGGTGTGCAGCTTTTTGCCAATTACAGCGCCACCTATCGTCCTATCAAGATAAAACTTGGCATGATTGTTAAAGGTCATATGTCACATGTGCTCAATGAGTGTCATATAAATTAGACTTTTCGTTTATGAGTTATAGGCTTTGAATTATTGTTTTGCCACGCCCATTTCATAAATAATCCTTTAATGGCAAGCCAAAGGATAAAGTTCTACTTTTTTTCGATAATTATTGACATTAAGACTCGAGAGAATATTACTGCACTGGATTGGTCTCGATCAGGCGAAAAACCTAGGACTAGTTCGCAAAAGTAGGTTTTTCACCTGATCAATAATTAATGAACAATTTGATTGACAGCATTGGTCCAAGAGGCAAAGTTGTTCAGTATGTGGAGACCTATCAAATGATATCAATATTGTGTGTATTTATTAAGCACTACGTGATTACAGTGGCATAAAAACTCTTTACCTACTAGTGGCCGATTTCTTTCAAATTTCTTACAGACCTATAGGACCACGTGTCGAACATGTCCACCTAGTTTCATTCCGATAGGCCTCCACTAACCTTGTCTAATTGGTGCTCAAACTTCATTGGCCGATAGCGGCCATGTTTTTTGAGACACGCCAATGTCCTTACATACACTCAAGGCACCTTGGACAAAGACACTGCACACCACGTTTGAAGTCAATCGGACCAACACTTGCATAGTTAGAGCTGTTTTTAGTGATTTTTCTGTCATAGCGCCACCAAGTGGCCAATCGCCACGGTTTTTGAACTGTGACCTCAGTTTGACCTCTTTCACATGTGTCCCAAGTTTGGTGTTGATAGCTCATTTAATTCTTGAGTTATTGCCATATAGCAAAAGTTGGCTCCACCCCTGTTCGAACGTTATGGGGCCCCTTAGTGACTATGAATCAAAACTTTTTTTTCGATAATTATTGACAATGAGACTCCAGAGAATATTAATGCACTGGATTGGTCTCGATCAGGCGAAAAACCTAGGACTAATTCGCAAAAGTAGGTTTTTCACCTGATCAAGAATAATTAATGAACAATTTGATTGACAGCATTGGTCCAAGAGGTAAAGTTGTTCAGTATGTGGAGACCTATCAAATGATATCAATATTTTGTGTATTTATTAAGCACTACGTGGGCTGCACGATCATTTGTAGGGCGGAATAATAATAATAATAATAATAATAATAATAATAATAATAATAAAAATCCTAACGAAAACAATAGGTTTCCAGCACTTCGCGCTTGAACCCCTAAAAAATCCTAACGAAAACAATAGGTTTCCAATGCTTCGTGCTTGAACCCCTAAAAAAATTAACCTCTATTTTAGTACTGTGACTTGATTTGACTTGACTTGAAACTTATCAGAACTCCACTTGACTTGCTTAGGGTGAACCCTTGACTTGACTTGTTTGATTTATCTGAACTGTGACTTGAGACTTGACTCGAAACTTGGAGATGGTTAAGACTTTAGACTTGCTGGGACTTGACCATGGGTGACTTGTCCCCACCTCTGTCCTGCACATTATCCATTTATTCTCACATAATATATTCTATGATCTCTAATTCAAAATCTAGAGAAAAACTAAATGAAAGTCTACATAATACAAGATTACATATCTTAGAAGTTTTATTTGAAGTGAGTATAATACAAAATACTAAATATTGTCGGTATGATAGAATTTCATTACATGATTCTTTAGCATTTTATCTTAAAACATAAACATATAAATACACAAAGACAGCTCAGGTGATTGATTAGATTTGGCACAAAGCACATTGTAGATAGTTAAATGATGTTGTGGAACTTTGTAGAAAATAGCACACAGGCAGGCATAGGAAAGAGTAGAAAGGTTCAACATTTATTTCTGCTTCTGTGCAAAAGGAACCAATGTTCCTTGTAAAACATGAGCAAGGAAGCGCCCAAACATTCGTTACATTTAGTATTTTTAATCATGATTAAACACCAAACTGAAGAAAGGAAGACATTGTCAATCAATGGCTACAGTACAATGCTTGATCACTGAATGACCAGGATAACCTTACCAAGGTCTGTAAGATATATTTACATATTCTACAATTTCATCTAAGATTAATTTCTCAGTATGTTTTCACCCCAGCTATAATAAGCATGTCAATTACACTAACATAGATATTTATAATTTGAGAAACAGAATAGGGTTAGAGCCCTTTTTATCCTGTACTTTAATTATTTTTCTCCTTGAAAAATACATTTCCATCTGGTTGCTTTTTCCATTTCACTGTGATGTTCTCTGCCATCCCATGATCCTTTAGTTTCTGCTTAATCTGAAAAACATTTTTTTTATTACTTAATGGCATATGGTAGGTTCTGGCTGCAGTAATAAGAAGGAAAAGGTAATGTTATAAGTGGAGTCTTTAGGAGGATGAGACTCACCTGCTCCAACATGGCCTCCTTTAGTGCAGGATCATTCACATCCTGACTTGACTGAACCTTCACCCTTAGGATTTGTCTTTTGAATTCTGGATATAGAAATGTATAGACACGTACAAACAAGTTTAATTGTTTAAATATTAGTTTAAATGTTCAAATATTTATTTAAATATGAGATTCAATGAAACTTTAACTCACCTGAGTAACAGTAGAAAGGCATTATGTCTGAGCACTGTGCATCAGCAGCCTGATTATTATTTATATAACCACAGTCTTCATTCCCCAGAGCATTATCAGGTTTTCCAGACATCCAGCTGATGGTAGAGAAGCTGGTATTGTCTATCCAATTCCAGGTGTCTCTGAACAGGCCGATCCAAACCAAGCCAGGGTTCAGTCCTGCTATAATTGATTTTTCTGTTGCATTTCTAGCACTGGCCAGATCAGTATGATAAGTTCTGCAGTAAGACTGAGCTGCAGAAAATGTCATACTATTAGAGATGTAAATGTACCTCTGATTGCCAGTTTTATTTCCTGAAAGAATAAAAATATTACCACTTGTTAATTATTAGTTGTAATGGGGTTGTCACATGTTACTGTAATCAGGATAAACAGCTTAACAAACCTCTAATGCAGGGGTCTCTAATCTTTTCCGAAAAGGGCCAGTGTGGGTACAGGTTTTCATTCTAATTAAGCAGAAGCCACAAATTTGTTTATTTAAAGCCCTTTCCAGATAAGATTAGACACACTTGGTTTAATGCAATCACACAAAACATGTGAGAAACATGAAACATGAGCTTGAATCTGGTTCTCAGAATTGCTATTACAAATGCCCTAACACACTTATCCACCAGTAAGCATTAGGTGATGGTGGGTTCAAGAAAACCAAAAAGGCCTAAAACCAACAGCACAAGCAAAATAAAGTGAGGAATGTGTTAAACTGTGGAGATCTGAAATTTAAAAAACCTTTAAAAAATGGTTAGAAAAAAGTGTTACTCAGAAACTAGAGAGGATATTTTCTTTATTCCCCATAAATACCTCTATAACCCCAAATCCAGGAAAATTTCAGTTTAGCAGCTTCATCTACACAGAAGAGTCAGTGGCTAAGTTTTCACTCATTCACATAAAAATGTAGCAATTCCCTTAAGTCTTATAGGACTAGACTGTTTTTAAGGCATTTGACCAAAAACCCTTATGCAGATCAGCATACATTTTATCTCATTTTTATTAGAACTGAGCTGTTGGGGGTTAAGGACTTGGGCCCAGCAGTAACAGCATAGTCGACCTTGATGAGATTTAAATTCACAACCACCAATCAGGAGGCCAACATTGTAGCGACTAATCTGTCACATCCCGCGGTTACTGGAAGGAGGTCTACATCTCCCTCTGCCAGTGTGCATGGCTGTAATGCAACTAAAATATTTAAAGGATTACTTCTAAAAGTAAAATCTTCTAGATGTAATTACACATAGAATGTATACAATTTAAAAGATATCTTCAAAAGTATGAACACCAGTACACTATTTTCTGCATCAAATGGAAAGGTCTTAAAGATGTGTTGTTTTTTTAGGTTGCCCCGATAAAGATGTGGTCTTTATTAGTATTAGAGAATAGTTATATTTAATGAGAACACTAACACCACACTGTCGACACTGTTTTTATTATGATGTCCTTCTCTACTGACAAAAAAATGCTGTTCCTTACCATCGAAGCACACAAAGGGGTATGTGGAACTACATGGTACATCAGACCATCCAGAACCGTACAACAAAACACACACTTCATTTCCCCCCCAGTTGTCAGGCTGTCCTGGATTCCACAGTTTCACACTTCCCAGTGGCTCATTTCCCATGGACCAGCGCCAGCTGTTAATGGCATTGTACAGTCCAATCCAAGCACTGGAACTGAATTGTTGTCCCTGTATTTCATACTGAAATTGACCCATTTCATAACTGGTTTTGATGATAGCCAGATCAGTGTATTCAGCTCGACAGTAAGCCTGAGCATCACTCCATGTTTTCCCCTGCTGGATCAGAAAGTAAATAGGGACAGACGGGACGAGAGGTGCGGCTCCTGTGGATGATAGATTTTAAGGTTTTATGCAATTGTTACAACCCCAGTCACACCTCCCCCAGAGGGAGTCATGAACAGAATCCTAAGTTTACTTCCGTTCTTTTGTTCACATTTGCTTTCTGTGTCTTGATCTAGCTTTCTGTTTTCTCTGTTTTGTATTTGCCTAATTGATGGCTTTTTCTGGTTATTTGGACTCTGCCTGTTTTCTTGTTCTGCCCTTATCACCTGTTTTGGATTCTATGCTGATGTTTCTTTATAAATCACAGCGTATGGATTCTACTTCTTCTGACTCCACTTCATGACAGCAATGTTAGATCAACAATAATTTTTTTTCAGTATGATATTTCCTCTCATCTTTTCTTAAGTGCAAATTTTTAAATGCTAAATGTATTTCTGTGTATTTCTTATATGTATACATGATTTATATGTAACTAGTACCGTGTCTCCTATAAATATTATAATATATTTTGGTAGAGGTGGCCTGTATTCTTTGCTGTATTATTCACTCACCTGTGAAACAGAGGAGCAGGAACAGATGCTGCTCCATCACTGATGTGTTGAAACTCACTAAGAAATAAGAAATGTGATCAAAAACATTGGCTTCAGTAAAACTGATAACTGCAAGTATCACATTACAATACATCACATCATTGCCACTCCCATTGTCAAGGACAAAATAAGGCTTTAGAGTGTCATTTGCTCTGCTGAGAAGGTGATTGGCTGCAATTTGCTGCCTCTTCAGGACCTGAAAACATCCGGGACCCTGAAGTAGGCAGTTAAGATTGTGGTTGACCCTGGTCTTTGCAAGGCACTTTCCTCCAGTAGGAGGCTGCAGTCCATCAAGACTAAATGTTTCCACCCCCAAATGGCATCATTAATTGATATCCATGACCCACCACAGTCTCTTATCCACCTCCTTGGATATTTATGAGAAACCTCACTTTGCTGCTTCATATGATAATACAGTGATAATAGACAAGGACAAATTCTTTATACATATAAACCCACGGTACTTGCCAATAATGGTGATTCTTATTTTAATCACTATATACAATTAAATTTGAAATTTCAATACAGGGGAGTTGTAGACAGTAGTGTAATTAGTGCGCAGGATCATTCCTCAAGAGGTGTCATGAGGAACAGGATTCAGTTTCATCATCATTGCAGGTAATATGTTATATATGATATATTTTGTAAGAGACAAAGAAGAGCTCAAAAAGTTATGAAATAGTGTGTGAGATGTCAAGTGTCTCATCTAGGTCATGAATTATTTTTAAACAAAACTAAAATTTTGCTCACCCTGAAAGTTTTTCAATTAATTTTTTCCTTGGTTGCTTGTTTGTTTAACCGGAACAAGATTTACATGGACAAACAGGTTTGACAGGTCAGGAAGTGGACACAATAGCCAAATGGCCAAAAAATAGGAAAACAGGAGAAAGTATACAATAATATGTTGTAAGGAAGCATCAGGAAACGACATATTTTCACCACAGGCTGCAAATCCATCACACAGGATCTCAGACAAGTATACCTGTAGATGACCTCTGACCAGAAGTCTGACCTGACCTGGTTGTATGGACATAAACAGAGAGCATGATAGTAATCTAATTATCTATGGAAGTAGGGCAGCATTTACATTTGTAACTTTGGCTTAAACATATGCAGTATAATTTACGTGGGGTGCAAAGTGACCAGTGGAAAATTTTATATTGTAGTGACTGAGTCTTAATATCATAAAATAAAATACATTTTATGTTTGCCAATTTATTACAGTGTGATGTGGAGTCATCGTAATGTCATACTTTATATAATTGTGATATTATTTATATTTATTTATATGATTGAGTTTCCTCTGGAGAATCTATGGCCAGAAGAATCTATTCTTCTATGGCCATATTTGGTGTTTAATAATTTTTCAAAATAATTTTATTTACTCAGCTCTAGGTTATTTTTCATTTGTGCTACAACATTTTGGTTAAAGAAAGGCTTATGTAAATAAAAGAATCAAAGATGATTTAATTAATAATCTGATAATTTAAATATAAATATGTTAAACATACATACAAATTATGTATATAAATAATGTAGAACTCACTGTACAAGTTTTTGTCCTTAACAATCAATTTTAACAGTATTCAGTATACACTTATATTGTATATTCATTTAATTTTTTCATCACCACTGATGTTCTGGACTCTGTCCAAGATTTTCTAATAGTTAGATGTGGGTCTGATTCTTATATTCTAGACTCTAGTAACCACCTGCTAGTGTCAAGATCTCTGTATTCCAAGAGCTCTGCTCTAAGGAATACAAATATACCAAAAACATGCATTATCCCACATGTTAAGATCTATAAACCATTTCCCAGATAAATTCTTAAGAAATGAATGAAGTATTTCAGTAAAGAACAGATACATACCTGAAATATGAAGGAAATAAACTCTCTAAACTCTCAGTAGCTTCTATAGTTCTCAGTGTCTCTTTCAGAGATGTTCTGCAGTATCTGACTAACGGAGTTACTATTTATCTTCTTTATGAGATGATTAAATGCAAACCTCCTCCGCCTCCATTTTGTTAGTTTGCAAAACAGATTGGATGTAAATCTGAGACAGACAGGGCACAACTTTGGAAAAAAAAATGCAAAAAAGACCACGTGATCACATGTGATGCTGCTTTGTAGAGCCCCATATAGTTACCTTTGCTCTACCCTTGCATTAGTGCCTGGTGGACTGTACACTGTGTCAATGAGCATGATAATGAATTATTTTGTTAAGTAGAATGCACTGCATGTAACAATCCTAAAATCCACCAGTGATGAACACTATTTTGAGACCACAACAGCATTCCTTCATGATTTAGTCTGGGTGTAAATTTGAGTCTGTGGTGGAATCTGATATTTTTATGGGGTTGTCTGCTGGGGCAGCAGCATCTATGATGAAGACAGGAAGGTACTGGATAAAATGATGAAGTAGGCCAGCTTTGTCCTGGGATGCACACTTGACCCACTGTAGGTGGTAGAAGAAAGGAGGATGACAGCCAAGCTATCATGTATGATGGAGAAGGACTTTAACACCATGCTTGAGACTCTGATGACCCTGGGCAGCTCTTATAGTGGCAGGCTGCTTCACCTAAAGTGTGTGAGGGAGAACTACTGCAGTTCCTCCCTCCCTGCTGCTGTGAGACTGTACAAGCAGCACTGCTCCAAGTAGACCCCACCACATATCTAAATACAAACATATTTAATAGGTCTAATATTAATCTTGAACCTTTCTATAATATTAATCTTTGTATAATATAAAACCTTTACTACTATATTTCTACTGTTCTGCAAAGCTGATTTAA
Organism: Tachysurus vachellii; assembly: GCF_030014155.1. Classification (NCBI taxonomy): domain Eukaryota; kingdom Metazoa; phylum Chordata; class Actinopteri; order Siluriformes; family Bagridae; genus Tachysurus; species Tachysurus vachellii. Next base: position 8,357,331 of record NC_083471.1, on the reverse strand, counting down.
TACAATGCCATTGTTAATTGAATTTAACTTTTTATATTTCTATATCTTGATCATTTCTTTTACCATCACATTGTGAATTAGTATGATTATCATTATTATAATTATGATTATTTTATGTTTCAGTCTTTTTATGTCTCTTTTTACTTCAAGTCACCTTGTCTTAATATTAGTTTTCTTTAAAGAATTGTTATCTTATCTTAAACACACAGACCCCCACCTCCAGTCTTGCAACTGCTTAGATTGCTTAGTCTTGCAACCTGGCTAGCTGAATAATTGCAACTTGAATACTGTACTTTGGGACATGATTCAATAAATACTGGGCAATTCCTGAGATTTCACACTGGGATATGCTGAAACCTTCTTATTTTATTGCTGTGCAACATGTTCTTTAATTAAGACTTTAGTTAGTGATAGTGCTAGTTGGCGTGAAGCTGCAGTATGCTGTATAATCCCTACAGTATCATCAACACCCTTTGCTTTTTCAAACATGGCACCAGGCACATGTCACATTTTGACAAAGTAGTTTTGCATAAGAAAAGTAGTTTCCCTGTGTGAAAGGCTTGGTGTCCACAGTCACATATGAACATTAGATGCATTTTTTTTTTCCTTTTTTTTTTTTTTTTTTTCATTTTTTAAGTCTTTCCAAAAAGTTTTAAGACAAAGGCTAGCATAATCTGTTCAATGACTAGCATCATCAGGCATTGGGTGGGAAGGTGATTCCATTCACAATATCAGCAATCTTGTAAAAAATTATACAAAGAAGGACTTCGAAAGCATCTTGAAGGACGCGACATACAGGTAGATCCAGGAAGACTAACAGCAGACTGGGCAGTATAATTGTGTGTCATGAAAAACAGGCAATAAACAGCAGCTAGGATTACCTTACATATCAATAAGAATTACCAAATACAACTAGAGGACAAACTATTCAAAACAATATCAACAATTTGGGTACAGAGGGATAGTATACATGCCATTTTACATTTGGTGTTAAATTGAACTGCTTATTTGTTTCCTTCTAGCAAATCAGCTTATGCAAACAAGTCTGTGTGACCTAATTTGAATAAAACCTTGATTAAATCAAATCAGAGTCTGGGTGGGAGTGTTTAGAGGGGTGAGCACTCTCAAGTCACAGGAACCCTCAACATTCAGGGTTACATACTGCATAATAATATATAAAAAAAAAACAAATAAAGAAATATCTTAGTAGTAGTTTGTAGTTTTTGAGTTTAAATGTCAAACATACTTAGGTATTTCTTACAGTACAGCAATTTTCCAAGAAATTTTAATTTACACTATAAAATAAATACATTTTACAAATGTGTTATTTTCAAAATGGCGGCGCAGAAGTAGCACGCAGCGGCCACTCCAGATACAACATGGTGCTATTTACATTTTTAAGCCCGACTATTGCTAGTACATGTATATGACCACCAGAAGTTAGTACAATACAGAAATCGTGCAACAACCAACCTGCACAATGATGTGTTGAAAAGGCTTCACAATCTCTGCTTGCTGCGGAGACCAGGCCTCCAGTCCTTGCCATAAACTGATATTGGTGACCAGGCGAGGGGACGCCGAAAGCGGTGCTCAAGGAAGCGGAAACACGGCAAGCGGGCAGGCATCCGAGCTAGGCTAAAAACAAACCCTAGCTGGCCGGCTCTCCCATCCATTCTCATTTCCAATGTTTGCTCCCTGGACAATAAACTGGACTACATCTGACTCAAACGCCCTACACGGCAAAAGTTCAGAAACTGCTGCGTCTTTGTCTTCACAGAGACATGGCTCAGTGACAGAGTTCCGGACGCCGCCATTTAGTAGATGTCGGCTCACCATGTTTCGTGCCAAAAAAATGTGTAGTAAAGCTCACGGTGATGGTGTGTGTTTACATCAACACGAAATGGTGCAAGAACTCTGTGCTTGTTTCTATTTACTGTTCATCGCTAGTGGAGTTAGTGACTGTTAGATGCAGGCCATTTTATTTACCATGGGAATTCACCATAGTTTGCATTGTTGGAGTGTACATTCCCCCCAGCGCTAGGGTTGGGAACCGAGAACCGGTTCTTATTCAGAACCGCTTCTGTTTTTTAACAGGAACCGGAACCGCACAGAATTTTTTAGTTTCGGTTCCAAACGCGGTTCTGATGTGATGACGGGCAAAGCGCTGGGAGAGGTCACTTTAAATAGCCATGTCTTACCTCATGAATATTAATTGTTTTACAGTCATGCAACCAAATTAACGCAGCTTACCACAGAAATCAGTCACTCGCGCTGCTTTGCCGAGGTACACTTTGTGTTAAACATGTCTAAAAAAAAGTGTAAAGTGTGGATTAATTTCCAAAGCTACAACAAGGAAGCAAATCTACCCCATCATAAAAAAAAACAAAAAAAAAAAAAAAACACATTTTCCAAAAATAAATGTTGTAGTACAACTATCAGGACATCAGTGATGTGTGATCTGAATTTGGTGACAGTACAGTGTATTACAGTGAAGCTATTGATTTTTTTATATTATAAAAAATAAACAAAAACACATTTCCTGAAAATAAATGTTGTAGTACATCTATCAGGACATCAGTGATGTGTGTTCTGAGTTTGGTGACAGTACAGTGTATTACAGTAAAGCTATTGATTTTTTTAATATTATGAAAAATCATAAAAAATAAACAAAAACACATTTATCCCAAATAAGTGTTGTAGTACAACACTCAGGACATCAGTGATGTGTGATCTGAGTTTGGTGACAGTACAGTATATTACAGTAAAGTTATTGACTGTTTTTTGTTTTCGCTTTTCGGGTTTTGCACTTTGCTGACGGTCCCTTGGAATCTGTCTCATAGGTGTTCGCACATAGAGACTTATGTATTTTGTCCAACGTGGAGGAAAGCTGATATTGAGGAAACTTGAGTTGTAGCTGCATTGTAGCTGCCTCTCTACATTACTACAATAAAAAAGAGGCGTTATTTGTGTAATAAGAGTGTTTAGGTCAGGAGCTATTGACTCGGGAAATTCGAATCTGTGAATATGGAGCCAACTTTACTTAAGTCCCTCTGAGAGGGTTTTCTCCACAGCTGGAGATACAATAAGCCAGGAAAGGTCTCGTCTTCTCCCAGAGAAAGCAGACATGTTCATTTTTCTTCAGAAAAATTGCTGTTTTTTTTCTAAGTTGTAATTCTGAATGTAAAATTTGATGTTGGATTTATTTAAATTTAAATTGATATGAATTGAAATGCTCTGTTTAAAATATTTAAAGAGTAATAAACACAAATGGAATTGTTTAAGTATTGTGCATTATTTTTCACATTTCTTTTATTATGGAATCGGAATCAGACCCGGGAATCGTAAGGCAGAACTGGAACCGGAATCGGAACCGGAAAATTCCTTTTGATTTTCCCTACCCTACCCAGCGCTAATGCTAAAGAGGCTATATGTGAACTCTATGGGGCTATTAATGATCTGCAGAATATCCCCCCCATCGGACTGTTTATCATCACCGGAGATTTCAATCATGCAAATCTCAAGTCAGTGTTCCCTAAATTCCATCAGTATGTTGACTTTGCAAACGGGGAAAAAACACGCTGGATCTTGTTTACGCAAACATTCCCGCACATATCATGTGGAGTCCTGTCCCCACGTAACTCTATGCAGAGTTAACCCACGGAAGGCTGCTGGACCAGACGACATTCCTGGCAGGGTGCTCAGGGAATGCGCTGAACTGCTAGCGGATGTCTTCACTGACATCTTCAACATTTCCCTGAGCAGCGTTGTTGTTCCTATGTGCCTCAAGGCAACCACCATCGTCCCTGTCCCAAAGAAGTCTACAGTGTCCTGCCACAATGACTATCGTCCCGTCACACTCACACCCATTGTAATGAAGTGCTTCAAGAAGCAAGTCATGAGGCACATGAAGACCCAGTTACCAACCTCACTGGACCCCCTACAGTTTGCAAATCGTCCAAAATGCTCCATGGATGATGCCATTGCCATGGCCCTTCATTTAGCCCTCACCCACCTGGACAATAAAGACACTTTCATATGAATGCTGTTCATAGACTTTAGTTCAGCATTCAACACAATCCTCCCTCAGCACCTGATTGGGAAGTTGAGTCTGCTGGGACTGAACACCTTCCTCTACAACTGGATCCTGGACTTCCTGACTGGGAGACCTCAGTCAGTCCGGATCAGGAAGAGCATCTCCAGAACCAGCACACTGAGTACTGGAGCACCTCAGGGCTGTGTGCTCAGTCCACTGCTGTTCATCTTGCTGACGCATGACTGTACAACAATGCACAGATCGAACCATATCATCAAGTTGGCTGAGGACTTGACCGTGGTGGGTCTCATCAACAAGAACCACGAGTCAGCATACAGAGAGGAGGTGCAACATCTAACTGTCTGGTGTAGAGCCAACAACCTGTCTCTGAACGTCGATAAAACTAAAGAGATGGTTATTGAGTTCAGGAAAGCACAGTGTGACCACTCTCCTATGAACATCGACGGATCATTTGTAGAGATCATCAAGAGCATAAAATGTTCTTGATGTTCATCTAGCGGAGAACTTCACCTGGTCACTCAACACTCCATCACCAATAAAGCCCAGCAATGTCTCTACTTCCTACGAAGGCTGAGAAAAGCCCATCTCCCTCCCCCCATCCTGACTACGTTCTACTGAGGGACCATTGAGAGCATTCTGAGCAGCTGCATCACTGTCTGGTTTGGGAACTGCACCATCCTGGATTGCAGGTCCCTGCAGCAGGGACATTTACACAACACGCTGGAACCGCAAGGCCAACAGCATTGTGAATGACCCCACACACCCCCACACACTCTCTTGACCCTCCTGCCATCTGGAAAAAGGTACAGAAGCATTCAGGCCCTCACAACCAGACTGTGTAACAGTTTCCTTCCACAAGCCATTAGACTCCTCAATAACTGAACCGAACTGTACCGAGCACACACACACACACACACACACACACATACGCACAATCAACTGTATGGACTGCAACAACCCACACAAAATACACACTCTTCCAATTTACATCAATGTCCACAGCACCATCATATCAAACTGTTTACATGCTGTTTTGCACTTTGTTTTTGCTCTTTGCACATGCTGACTCACATTTCAATCTAATGCTGTTTTGCACAATTACTTTACAATACCTCATGTAACTGCTGCTATGATATTAATGTGTTCATTCAAGTACTGTATTTCCGCACATGCAAAATTGATTGAACATACAGCATTTACACTGGTCGGCGCTGTTTATGTTTATTGTCTTTTGTGTATTGTCTTGTTTTTTTGTTTGCACTGTCTTTTGTCCTGTTCTGTCTTGCTCTGTTTGCACCAGGTTGCATAGATGCACTTTATGTGGCTAGGACTACTTACTAAGTCCTTAGCGCTGTCTTTGTTTTATGTACAGTAGCACCATGGTCTTGTTGAAACTTTGCCTCATTTCATTGTGTACTGCAACAGTTATATATGGTTGAAATGACAATAAAAGTTTCTTGGCTTGACTTGACCTGCACTTCCCCCTTCAACCCTCCAGAGGGTACCCTTACCTAAATATTGATCACATCCATGTGACGGGGTATATAGGCCATGCTCAGACAAACCACTAATATGAAGTATAGTTAGCTAGTCTACATCAAGTCTTTTGTACCCTTGCTATGATTTCGTTTCCTTTGCTCTGTTTATTAAATTCTTGCTATTACTTCTCTGCCACCCATGACATCCTCATACAGTACCACAGCTCCTATCTAGACTTTGTTACAATGTGAAGTAGTGAGACTACAGCTTGAATAACAGCTTGTAGACCATTAACGCTTATTGACATTAATGATGATTAATGATTGTCATCTGAGGATCTGAAAAAAATAATTGTTGCACTAAATAAAGATGGCATAGGCTATAAGAAGATTGCCAAGACCCTGAAACTGAGCTGTATGGTGGCAACCAGGTGAGGAATACAAAGACAAGTGTGTCTTGCCTACAGCCAAGCATGGTGGTGGGAGTGTCATGGTCTCGGGCTGCATGAGTGCTGCCGGCACTGAATAGCTACAGTTCTTTGGGGGAACCATGAATGCCAACATGTACTGTGACATACTGAAGCACAGAATGATCCCCTGGATACTGGGGACTGGGTCGCAGGGCAGTATTCCATGATACATGATAACAACTCCAAACACACCTCCAAGACAACCACTGCCTTGCTAAAGAAGCTGGGGGTAAAGGTGATGGACTGGCCAAGCATGTCTCCAGCTCTAAACCTTATTGCTCTTGTGCAACAATAACTTTAAATAAAGTTTCTGGTAACTTTTGATTAGTCCTACACAATAGCTTAGAAGAATTGTATTCCATTCCTGAGTACAGAAAAGCTTCAGCACTTAGATTTCAGTGAGTGTCCTCACATGAACTGCTTGCTTCAGGTCCTTCCACAATTTCTCTTTTGGATTAAAGTCAGGACATTGACTTGGCCATTCTAAAACATTGTCTTTGTTCCTCTTTAGTCATTCTTTGGTAGACAGACTTGCATGCATTGTCTTGTTGTATGACCCATTTTTTCTTGAGTTTCAGTTCATGGACAGATTTCTTGCCATTTTCATTTACTCAGTTCACTGGCATAATTCATTGTTCTATTAATGTTGGCAAGCTTGCCTGGCAAAGATGCAGAAATACAGGCCCAAAGTATGATACTACCACCACAATATTTCACAGAAGGTATAAGGTTCTTATGCTGGAATTCAGTGTTTTCCTTTCTCCAAAAATAATGCTTCTCATTTTTAAAAGAAAAAGTTTTATTTGGTCTCATTCCTCCCACAAATGATTTTTCCAATAGTCCTCTGGCTTGTCCATATGATCTTTAGCAAACCTTCATGGGCAGCAATGTTCTTTTTAGAAAGTAGTGGCTTTCTCCTAGTGGCAAATCTGCTTCGCACACCAAGGTAGTTCAGTGTTCCTGATGGCAGACTCATGAACATTAACATAAGCCAAAGAAAAATAGGCCTTTAGGCCACGTTCACACTGCAGGTAAAAGTGGCCCAAATCTGATTTATTTGGGGTCAAGTGACCAGGTCAGACTTCTTCAGGAGTAGTGTGAACACTCAAATCTAGCTTCTAACTTCCATATGTGGTCCTGAATCAGACCCAAATCTGATTTTTTCCAATGTGGCCGCAGTGTGAACAACCAAGGCGGATTTGATGTGACTTTTACATCAATCTACATCGACATTTGTCATAATTATGCGCCAGCAAGTACGCACACAACCGTGACTACGCCTACAAAATGGACCAAATAATCAAAATTGCCCTCCGAAAATTTTCAAAACACTGCGTCTCAGTGCTGCCATTACACAAACATTTAGAAAGAAAAGTGAAAATGCTTACTTCATCCATAACCTCGCCAACTTTAGCACAACGGCGTGCTGCATGTGACGTCATTGTTATTGTTTGTTTGCGCATGCGGGTCAGTTCGAAACAGCAAACAGTTCACACTGGTATATATATATGATCTGTTTGATTGGGTTCACTTTTTCTGCTTTTGGTACTTTTTGGGACTGTTTGTGTTGAAATATAGAAATTTGTAAAGGGTTCACAAACCTTCAAATTATGCTGTATACTGTATACCAATCAGGCATAACATTATGACTGATTATGACTGATTATGGTAAGAAAATAGCAGTAGTATGAAATGAGTTGTTGTAGGTTGAGAAATGTAATTTAATATGGTCTGTAGGTTTACTGTTAACTAAACCATTACTAGCATATGTAGTAGTACTGTAAATCTTAAGATGACCTGTTGAACTTGCAAAATGTGTACGTGGCCAGACACAGGCTGTTCTCTTTAAGGTCAGCAGACACCCAGACTGCAGTACAGTAGGTTCCAGACATTGAATGTATTGCCATAGAAGGAGTTGTTTTTTCCTTACAGCACTTTCAGTTGAAAAGTGAGGAAACAGATGGGGGAACAAACAATATATAATGAGGAAGCACCTCTCTCGTATGCGCACTTCTGAGTTTATGTATGACAGACATCTCTCTGCAGAAAATAAAGGCAACTTGAGGTTTTCATTTAAACCTTGATCACGTTAATTTTTTTTCCAAATTCTTGAATTTCCACTACACAAATCATCCACAAATGGTAGAACCACAAAAAAGTTATACTCATAAATTAACAGTCAGGTCATAATTGGTCACTTGTCACTTATTGTACTTCATCCTAAATCCCTTATTTTGACCTAATATTTACTTGTAAACACTTTTAGTTTTAAAATGCAAATTGAAGTGAATTTTAGTGCTATATGCATAAAGAGATATCACATGGCATTAGACTAATGTAAATTCATCAGTGGATCTGGTTCTTTGCTCTATTCTATGTTTTTAAAACCTTAATCCATGAGTCTCTTTTTAACTATAATCAACTGCTGTTGTAATGATCCCTGTACAGCCCTGTTCTAATGTTCATTTAAGTTCAATGTATTTAAACAGTGTTTTTAACAATTGGCATTATCTCAAAGCAGCTTTACAGAAGAAGACATTTATTTTTGCCACATACGCATTACAGCACAGTGAAATTCTTTCTTCACGTATCCTACCTTTGGACATTGGTGATAAAGCACAGGGTCAGACATGATACAGCACCCCTAGAGCAAAGAGTATTAAGCGCCTTGCTTAAGGGCACAACAGTGGCAGCTTGGCAGTGCTGGGGCTTGAACCCCTAATCATCCAATCAACAACCCAGAGACTTAACCACTACTGCTCATAGAAGAAGCTTAAAAACAGAATAAAAATGTAATTACTATTTATCTCTAACATAATGATCTGTCCATAATGAGCAAGACTGAGGTGACAGTGGCAAGGAAAATCTCCCTCAGTTATGAGGAAGAAACCTTGAGAGATACCAGGCTCAGAAGGAAACCTATCCTTATTTAGGTGACACTGGACAATAAATAATGTAAATGTAAATAATGTCCTTTCTACAACAGTTCATAGTCAAGTGGAACTGTGCAACCAAGAGTTCCTGAGGAACTAATAGGTCAGAGTAATTTGAGTTTTTATTGCAGACATTACACTAATTCCTTCCTGCTTAAGTCTTCAAATGTTCACCGATGAAGAGCAGCGCACAAAGATAACCAACGGATGGCAGTTCAAAGAAGGTGTTATACTCGGATCTGCGGACCCGACTACAGCAATCCCATGGGTCATGGGCTGTCCATGCAGATCTACCCCAGAAATGCACACCACCAAGTGAGACTCAAATAAGGTGTAGGGTGTCAGGATGGATCAGGTAGGTCCATAAAGAAGAAGCAGAACTGGGAACTCAGTACACTGGGAGCTCGTGAGTGGCATGTATAGCTTGAGAGAGAGAGAGAGAGAGAGATTATAAGGTATGCTTGTAATCATATGATGTTTAAAGACAAAGTACATTATGTTTAAAGTGCAGACAGGGACTCTGCTAAGACTAGCTATGACAGCATAACTAAAAGGGTGATCCAGAAGGTGACACAAACCTGAAAACTTCCTTGGACATAAAGCTCTAACCACTCCACAGTCAGCAAACCTGAGTGACTTACAAGGGTGGCAAGGTGAAAGCATCCAAACACCCTAGTTCACCAAACACTCTATGCTCAGGAACTCAGATCTGCTCCTTTAACTAAGAAAAAATATATTTATAAAAGGCTAGATTAAACAAATGTATTTTCAGCCTGGACTTGAACACTGGGACTGTGTCTGAGTCCCAAACATTAATTGGAAGGCTGTTCTATAACTATGGGGCTCTGTAAGAAAAAGTCTGCCCCCTGCTGTAGCCTTTACTACTTGAGGTACTACCAAATAGCCTGCACCTTTTGATCGAAGTACTCATGGTGTATTTAACCAGTGTTGTCTCTGTTCTATGATGAGGGATAAATACTGAAGGTTACATTTAATGAATGTTATTCCTATGTAGGTTTGAGCATATCTGCTGTGCTACAACTTTTTCTAGGATATTTGAGATAAAGGGGAGGTTTGATATTGGCCTACAGTATAGTTGGACAGCTGACAGGGGTCAAGGTCAGGTTTTTTAATCAAGGGTTTCATAACTTATAGTTATTAAAATACGAATTTATTATTTTTAAAGGGGGATCAGTAGCTATTGGTATTATCTGTTTAAAGAATCATGTACGTAAGTTAGTAAAAATTGATATATATATATATATATATATATATATATATATATATATATATATATATATATATATATATATATAATAAAACACAGACAGGCAAGACAATTATGAAAAACAGTTTGCAAACAGAAACTACAGCACATGTACATCAACAAAGGTTTATTAAATTAACTGTAATGACTTAAATACATTATTAATAACTGACAGGACACAGAAATCTGTTTATTTCAAATCTGTTAAAAGTTGTTTATTTGAATGCTTAAAGTTTTAAGTCTAAAGTTTATGATCTAATGACAGCAAAAGAAATTTAACATATAACAGATGTTGAAAAATCAAATGATCAATATTGCTGAAAATTTTTTATGTATTAATACAATCCAAAAGACAGTCAAATTAAAAGTCACTAAATCTTTCATATTATATATTTGTTTGTTTGTATAGATAAAAAAAATTCAGTAAAAATTAGTTTCTTAGTACAGCTAATATACAGGAAAATATATGAGCAGTGTGATGTTAATCAAATATGTGACTGCATGGACAGAGGGAAATATTATTCACTTATGCACTTTTTATGTATACATTATTCATGTGTTATTACATCACATAATCTATTAATTATATTTCATTAAAAAAAACTTTAAGCTAAAAGACAATCTAAATGAATTATTCGAAGTATATATAAGTATACATTTGATTATATAAAGATTTGTGTGTATATTTACACAAAGCAGGTGAATTAGGATTTAGCGATATTATCACTGTATCTTCAGAATTCAAAAATCAAACCCTAAATCACATCTTAATTGATCAACTACATTTGGGGTAAAGAGGCATTATAGACAGATAAGTGAAATATACAAAACATTTTTACAAAACATATACAAAACTAGTGCAACAATAACTTTAAGTAAAGTTTCTGGTAGCTTTTGATTAGTCCTGCACAACCGCTTAGAAGAATTGTATTCCATTCCTGAATACAGAAAAGCTTCAACACTCAGATTTCAGTGAGTATCCTCGCATGAACTGCTTGCTTCAGGTCTTTCCATAATTTCTCTTTTGGATTAAAGTCAGGACATTGCTTTCTTTTTCATTCGTTTTCTTTATTTTTGAAAACTGTATTAGTATTAATTAATGAACTCCTAATGAATAAAATTTCAACATTTTAAACATGAAACTTTTTTCTTACAATATACTGTATGTAACATAAATTCTTACAATATACTGTATATAACATAAATACTATTATGTTATGTTCGTGGACTACAGCTCAGCATTTAACACCATAGTGCCTGCCACACTTGTTGCGAAGCTCCAGACTCTGGGACTAAACAGTTCTTTGTGCAACGGGATCCTGGACTTCCTGACAGGCAGAAGTCAGATGGTAAGAATGGGCAGCAACACTTCATCCCCGCTGATCCTCAACACTGGTGCTCCTCAGGGCTGTGTCCTCAGCCCACTCCTGTACTCTCTGTACACACACGACTGTACAGCCATACACAGCTCCAACGTCATCGTCAAATTCGCTGATGATACAACGGTGATAGGCCTGATCACCAACAACGATGAAACGGCCTACAGAGAAGAGGTGAGCACCCTCATTGAGCGTCACTCAATATCGAGAAGACCAAGGAGCTGGTGGTGGATTTCAGGAGACCAAGCAGAGAACACAAACCCATCACCATCGACAAGACACCCGTGGAGCGGGTGAGCAGCTTCAAGTTTCTGGGTGTTAACATCAGTGAGGATCTCACCTGGTCCATACACACCGACGCAGTGCTGAAGAAGGCACATCAACGCCTCTTCTTCCTGAGACGGCTGAGGAGGTTTGGAATGAGCCCCAGCATCCTCGGAACATTCTACACCTGCACTATAGAGAGCATCCTGACGGGCTGCATCACTGCCTGGTTTGGAAACAGCACCGCTGGTAACCGTAAAGCTCTGAAAAGGGTCGTGCGAACTGCCAGCCGCATTATTGGAGGTGAGCTTCCCTCCCTCCTGGATATCTACACAAGGTGGTGCATAAGAAAAGCTCGGAGGATCATCAGTGACTCCAGCCACCCGTCCTACAGACTGCTGTTTTTCCCTCAGGTTATCAGACTAATTAACAGTAATAACTAATACACCCTACAGCATACTTCCATAATATGGTATGCCACACACTGCACTTTAACTCCAACAGCTCAACACTGGACTATACACACACTGCATTTATGCTGCATTTATACACACTGGACTATACATACACACTGCATTTTATTTAATATAATAATCTATTTGACATTAATCTATCTGTTACCACTGGACATGTCTGTATCTGTACAGTCTGTTGCACCTTAACATATTACATATATATTTATATTTATACTTATACATATATTAAAGTACATATTGTATATATGTACTTTTATATATGTACATAATGTGTAGTGCATTGTAAATATGTCTAATCTAATCCTGAAGAGAGACTTCAAGACCCTGGTGGAGACGGTTCGCAGCACAGCGCCCACGGCGAGGATCATCGTGTCTGGACCACTTCCAACGTACCAGCGAGGAATTGAAAGGTTTAGTAGACTTTTTGCTTTTAATGAATGGCTTCAGTCATGGTGTCAGGCTCAGAATCTACACTTTATTGATAATTGGAATGTTTTCTGGGAGCGTCCTAGGCTGTTCCGCACTGACGGCCTGCACCCCAGCAGAGTTGGAGCGGAGATCCTCTCGGACCACATCTCCAGGGCGCTGCACACCTTCTGACTGGTAAACTACGCCTTAAATTTAAATTTCAATAGCCATCCTTCACCTCAACACATCGATACAAATGCACACATACCTCTCCCCATAGAAACTGTGTCTGTTCCCCGAGCAGTGAGATTAAAAAGTAATTAGACCAGAAAAATGCCAAAGAAACAAACAAAAACAGTTCCTAAAATTTGGGCTTCTGAACATTAGATCACTTGCACCAAAAGCACTTATCGTAAATGAAATAATCTCAGACAATAGCCTTACTGCATTCTGCCTCACCGAAACCTGGATTAAACCAAATGACTACATCGGTCTAAATGAGTCTACACCATCAGGTTATATCTATAAGCACGAGCCTCGTCAGACTGGTCGTGGAGGTGGTGTCGCCACTATCTTTAATGATTGCCTTACTGTTACCCAGAGAACACAGTATAGATTTAAGTCTTTTGAAGTGCTTGTCCTTAATGTCACACTATCGCACACGCACACGAAAAAATCCCTGATGTCTCTTGCGCTAGCGACCGTGTATAGACCACCAGGGCCCTACACCGATTTTCTTAGAGAATTCACAGATTTTCTTTCTGACCTATTGATTAACTTCGATAAAGCATTAATTGTAGGAGATTTTAACATTCAAGTTGACGACACAAATGATGCGCTAGGACCCACATTCATGGACTTACTAAACTCACTTGGGCTTAAACAAAACGTCACTAGAGCAACTCACCGTCGTAATCATACACTAGATTTAATAATATCACACAGAATAGATGTCACTGATATAGATATCATTCCTCAAAGTGATGATATCACAGACCATTATCTCATAATGTACACACTACCTGTAGAACAGGCTAACTGCGTTTCACCACATTATCGTCTCGGTAGAACTATTATTCCGACCACTGAAGACAGATTCACAAATAACCTGCCTGATCTGTCTGGACTTCTTGCTGCACCCTTAAACACAGACGATCTAGATGAAATTACTAACAGCATAGGCGCAATATTCACTAGAACACTAGAAACTGTTGCCCCAATCAGATTACAGAAGGTTAGAGATAAAACGCTTGCACCGTGGTATAATAGTCATACTCACACCCTCAAGAGAGAGACCCGTAACCTCGAGCGAAAGTGGAGAAAAACTAAATTAGAGGTTTTTAGAATTGCATATAAGGAAAGTATGTCCAGCTATAGACAGGCTCTAAAAGCAGCCAAGGCTGAGCACCTGAGCAAACTCATAGAAAATAACCAGAACAATCCCAGGTTTTTATTTAGGACAGTGGCTAGACTAACAAAAAACCAAAAATCTGAACACACAATTCCATCACAGTTCAGTAGTGACGATTTTATGAGATTCTTCACTGATAAAATCGAAAGTATCAGGAATAAAATATGTGACACTCAACATATGGGAGCAACTAGCAACCCGGTCTCACCTAAGGTTCTAAACACACAACTACATTGCTATACAGGTACAGGTCAGGAAGAGTTAGTTAAACTTATTACTACAGCTAAATCAACAACTTGTTCACTAGACCCCATTCCAACTAAACTACTGAAAGAAGTGTTATATAAAGCCGGTGAGCCTCTTCTTAATATTATTAACTCCTCGTTGTCTTTAGGTTACGTCCCTAAATCCTTCAAGTTGGCAGTTATTAGGCCACTCATTAAGAAACCTAATTTAGATCCTAATGGACTTTCAAATTACAGACCGATTTCACACCTTCCGTTTATGTCTAAAATACTAGAAAAGGTTGTGTCTGTTCAACTGAGCTCCTTCTTACAGGAGAACAATATCCTCGAAGAGTTTCAGTCAGGTTTCAGGCCCCATCATAGCACAGAAACTGCTCTTGTTAAAGTTACAAATGACTTGTTCTTAGCTTCGGACAAAGACTGTATGTCACTATTAGCTCTACTTGACCTTAACATTCTCCTAGATCGCTTACAAAATTACACAGGTATTCATGGACAGGCTTTAAGTTGGTTTAGATCCTACCTGTCTGATCGATACCATTTTGTAGAATTAAATGGTGAATCCTCCAGTTTATTACCAGTTAATTATGGGGTCCCTCAAGGATCAGTTCTAGGACCTCTGCTTTTCTCGATATACATGCTTCCATTAGGGAGCATTATTAGAAGACATGGGATTAGCTTCCATTGCTATGCTGACGACACACAGTTATACATCTCATCAAAACCAGATGAAATAACTAAATTGTCCAAATTAACTCAATGCCTTAGAGAGATAAAAGACTGGATGAGCTGTAACTTTCTGTTGTTAAACTCTGATAAGACAGAAACACTACTTATAGGCCCAAAAACTAGTACACAGAAACTCTCACAACTTAATTTCCAATTAGAGGAATGTACTGTTACTAGTAGCTCGACAGAGTTCTCACTAGGACAAGAAAGTATGACCATATAACCCCAATTTTATCATCTCTACACTGGCTACCTGTTAAGTTTAGAATTGATTACAAACTGCTGCTACTTACGTACAAGGCTCTTAATGGTTTAGCTCCCATGTATCTAACTAGTCTTCTAACACATTACAATCCTTCACGCTCTCTGAGATCACAAAACTCAGGACTCCTGGTAGTCCCCAGAATATCTAAGTCTACTAAAGGCGGAAGAGCGTTCTCTTATTTAGCTCCCAAACTTTGGAATAGTCTTCCTGATAGTGTTCGGGGCTCAGACACACTTTCACAGTTTAAATGTAGATTGAAAACTCATCTCTTTAGTCAGGCGTACACATAATACATCCCATAAATATTGTGCACTATCACACTAGACTTGCACATTCTTATGAACAGCAGATATGTTAATCCCTCTGCACTGCTCTTCTCTTCTCTTTTTCTACCCATGCTGAGACACCCATGCTATGATCGTCTTCCGTGCATTTAAATTTTTGGACCTCCACTGAGACAAGGCTGACTCTGTGAGAACCCTGAGACATCAACAGATCTACCGGCTCCAGTTGGACTCTGTGATACTTGTATATTTGTAACCACACCATCTAGTGTCACCCATATGAGGATGGGTTCCCCTTGAGTCTGGTTCCTCTCAAGGTTTCTTCCTTTACCAATCTAAGGGAGTTTTTCCTTGCCACTGTTGCCTGAGCCTCCTCAGACTTGCTCATTGGGGACAAATACACATACACACATACATACATACATACATACACACTGTGAACTGTATATATCTTGAATTTTTATTATATTAATTCTTTATACTTCTCCTTATGTTTATCTTTTGTTCTATGTTTATGTTCTGTAAAGCTGCTTTGTGACAATGTCCATTGTAAAAAGCGCTATACAAATAAACTTGAATTGAATTGAATTGAATAAACACAGATAGACAGATGTAGATAAATGTAAGTCTAAATAAGGAATATAAGGCCCCTTTTCCACTGAGGCAGTTTGAGTGCTGGTTCAGAGCCAGAGCCTAATTTAGAACCAGTTCTTTCTTTTTCGACAGCCAATGCACCGGCTCTGAACCAGGAAAAGTGGTTCTTAAGTAGCACCAAAACGTTGCTGGTCTAGACTTAAGAACCGCTTGCGGTAGGGGCTGGGGGCGGGGCTATTGTTAGGGCCTTTGATAATGTACCTTAAGTATACTAATATTTAATACACTTTTACTTTACCGTGATATGATTAGGGTTGGGAACCGAGAACCGGTTCTTATTCAGAACCGCTTCTGTTTTTTAACAGGAACCGGAACCGCACAGAATTTTTTTGTTTCGGTTCCAAATGCGGTTCCGATGCAATGACGGGCAAAGCCCTGGGAGAGGTCATTTTAAATAGCCATGTCTTTCCTCATGAATATTAATTGTTTTACAGTCACACAACCAAATTAACGCAGCTTACCACAGAAATCAGTCACTTGCGCTGCTTTGATGAGGTACACTTTGTGTTAAACATGTCTAAAAAAAAGTGTAAAGTGTGGATTAATTTCCAAAGCTACAACAAGTGATGTGTGATCTGAATTTGGTGACAGTACCGTGTATTACCGTGAAGCTATTGATTTTTTTATATTATAAAAAATAAACAAAAACACATTTCCTGAAAATAAATGTTGTAGTACAACTATCAGGACATCAGTGATGTGTGATCTGAATTTGGTGACAGTACAGTGTATTACCGTGAAGCTATTGATTTTTTTATATTATAAAAAATAAACAAAAACACATTTCCTGAAAATAAATGTTGTAGTACATCTATCAGGACATCAGTGATGTGTGTTCTGAGTTTGGTGACAGTACAGTGTATTACAGTAAAGCTATTGATTTTTTAATATTATGAAAAATCATAAAAAATAAACAAAAACACATTTATCCCAAATAAGTGTTGTAGTATTACAGTAAAGTTATTGACTGTTTTTTGTTTTCGCTTTTCGGGTTTTGCACTTTGCTGACGGTCCCTTGTCTCTTAGGTGTTCGCACATAGAGACTTATGTATTTTGTCCAACGTGGAGGAAAGCTGTGATATTGAGGAAACTTGGGTTGTAGCTGCGTTGTAGCTGCCTCTCTACATTACTACGATAAAAAAGAGGTGTTATTTGTGTAATAAGAGTGTTTAGGTCAGGAGCTATTGACTCGGGAAATTCGAATCTGTGAATATGGAGCCAACTTTACTCAAGTCCCTCTGAGAGGGTTTTCTCCACAGCTGGAGATACAATAAGCCAGGAAAGGTCTCGTCTTCTCCCAGGGAAAGCAGACATGTTCATTTTTCTTCAGAAAAATTGCTAACTGTTTTGCTAAGTTGTAATTCTGAATGTTAAATTTGATGTTGGATTTATTTAAATTTAAATTGATATGAATTGAAATGCTCTGTTTAAAATATTTAAAGAGTGATTAATAAACACAAATGGAAATATAGCTGCAAGCAGTGATACCGGGGTCAAGCCAATCAAATGCGCTCAGAACATGTCGCTGATGAACCATACCAAGTTTCGTAGCGATATGGCATTGCATTGGTAAAATAAATAAGTGTGAGTGTGTGTGAGTGAGTGTGTGTGTGTAAGTGTGAGTGTGTGGGTAAGTGTGAGTGTGTGTAAGTGTTTGTGTAAGTGTGTGTGTGTGTTTCTAAGTGTGTGTGAGTGTGTGTGAGTGAGTGTGTGTGTGTAAGTGTGTGTGTGTAAGTGTGTGTGTGTGTGTGTGTAAGTGTGTGCGAGTGTGAGTGAGTGTGTAACTGTGAGTGTGTGTATGTGAGTGTGAGTGTGTATGTGAGTGTGTGTGTATGTGAGTGTGCGAGTGTGAGTAAGTGTGCAAGTGTGAGTGAGTGTGTGTGTAAATGTGTGTGTAAGTGTGTGTGTGTTCCTCGTATGTGAAAACATACTTGGCAATAAAGACCTTTATGATTCTGATTCTGATTCTGATGTTGCAAGAATTTTGCCTCTAGGCCTTACGAGTCAGCACAAAATTGGGTTTTTGGACTGTTGGTGGCACTAGAGGGTTTGAGCTAGACACACCAAAGTTGCTATAGTAACTTCTAAGACTGGCCTCTACATGTGTGCCAAATCTTATAACTTTCCTACGTACGGTTCTATGGGCTGCCATTGACTTCAATGGCGGAAGAGGAAGAATAATAATAATAATAATAAGAAGAAGAAGAAGAAGAAGAAGAAAACTAACGATAACAATAGGTGTCTACGCCCCTTCGGGGCTTGACCCCTAATTGTTTAAGTATTGTGCATTATTTTTCACATTTCTTTTATTATGGAATCGGAATCAGAACCGGGAATCGTAAGGCAGAACTGGAACCGGAATCGGAACAGGAAAATTCCTTTTGATACCCAACCCTAGATATGATATATTATCAGCACACATGATAGTAGGTAGCTACATGCTAAGGCCAATTTTTTTGTGTTAATGATAAAATAACGTTATGTACTTTCTCGATTACAACCTCCGTTTTTACAGATTACATAGAGCTGCACATACAAGTTGGATTCGCCACTTTTGGATGCTAATGTAGGTTCGCAAAGCCATGAGCATTAGCAGTAAAGCAACATCCGCCATTGTTGATGTGTTTGTGTTTGCCGCTGCTGCGCTAAAGTTGCTGGGACACGTGACACGTATACAGTGACGTCAGACTCGGCTCTGTGATGGCTCTCTAACCAGTACACCAGAAAGGCAAACCAGTTCTTAGAAGGATCGCCAGTGGAACTAACTTTGAACCAGCACCAGCACTAGCTCTGAACCAGCACTCGGTTCTTTTTGGTGGAAAAGGGGTATAACAGACCTATTCTTTGTTGTTATTGGCATCCTTACCTTTACACAATATCCATCACGCATATGTTTGCATCAAGGACATTTATGAACTCCTCTGCAAGCTCAGGGTAGGAAGTATAATTGTTTGGAACTTCTAACACACATCCACAGGTGTGGGACTGAGGAGATCTTGTGAAGGAACAAAACACTTGTGCAGAAACGCAGAAATTTCCTGAGCCGAACATCACTAAAGTGCTTAATGAACCTCTTAAGATAATCCATGATCTGGCATTCTCTGATATTAAGTGTTTTATGTTGTAATGTGACTGATGTTAATTTTCATGTATGTATTTTTACAATGTAAATATATGCATTTCACTAAAAATCCTTCCTATTTGTTTTATTTGCTTTAATTTGTTTGATATGTTTTATGTTATGTTTAAATTAATTAGTTCTATTTTTGGCGGAAGTGTTTTCTCTTGCAGTTAAGATGTGCTATGTCATGACGTCATTCGGGAAGTGCGCGCTGCTCTTCAGTTTACTTTGTGCATACTGAGGAGAGGTAAGCTGTTAGCGGTGCTCTCCCGGGATTACTTGCAAAATTGAGTTTTACACATTTGAATTTCACTCATAACGTGTTAAATTAATATTGTTAAGTGTTATTAATGTAATATGTGATATGTAAAGTGATTTGTGGATGGATGGGGAAGATTAAGCGTCTTATTTGATAAGTACAGCGAGCCGAATAAGCATGTGCTTTGAGCTAATGCTAGTGAGCTAATGGCTGCAATTTGATTTGTGCAGGTGGTAAAGCTGACCAAGCAGCCACGTTTATTTTGTTTCTTTCTGTATTCCATCCCGGTACAGTAATTTGTTGGTGACTTGTTGGTAACTTGTTTTATAATTTGTTTAATTAAATTTGCATTTCTGTTTTATGTAGTTTACTTTGTGCATACTGAGGAGAGGTGGTAAAGCTGACCAAGCAGCCATGGTTATTTTGTTTCTTTCTGTATTCCATCCAGAATTGTTGAGTGTTGGTGACAATAAACTCCCCAGTACTGCTGCAGCAAAGTTGCAAAGACTAGTCATTCCACAACACAACGCAGAGAACACGAGCACCGGTCAGAACCGAACGTGACCGGTTACAGTAATATGGCTATAACTTTTCTTGCTGTTGGAGTAAGGCTCATCATCGATTCAGTCCCCCTGGAGGTAGTTTCAGTTTTTTCAACACCGGACTCCAACATTCTGCTATGTAAGCTGGATCTTGGACAATTTCTTTGTGTGCCACATCAAGTAAGATCTGCTTGGCATTATTCTCAGTGATAAGAAGTTTCACATCATGAGCTTCCAAGAATTCAACCCATTCTTGTTCAGAGACAGATATAAAGTCTCTCATTGCTTCTTGAACAAGCTGCTTTTCCTCTTGAGAAACTATCTCCAGAAATGCTGTTAAGAGCTCATCCTCATTCGCAACACATATGCCAAAGAAAAGAAATTAAAAACCTTCCTTAAAACTGAGAAAGAAACGATCCTGCCTTCTGTACTCTGTACTACTGCCCTCTGTACTAACTTAATATATAATGAAGAAGCACCTCTCTCGTATGCGCACCTCTGAGTTTGTGTATGACAGACATCTCTCTGCAGAAAATAAAGGCCCCTTGCGGTTTTCATTTAAACCTTCATTCATTCATTCATCTTCTACCGCTTATCCGAACTACCTCGGGTCACGGGGAGCCTGTGCCTATCTCAGGCGTCATCGGGCATCAAGGCAGGATACACTCTGGACGGAGTGCCAACCCATCGCAGGGCACACACACACACACTCATTCACTCACGCAATCACACACTAGGGACAATTTTCCAGAGATGCCAATCAACCTACCATGCATGTCTTTGGACCGGGGGATGAAACCGGAGTACCCGGAGGAAACCCCCGAGGCACGGGGAGAACATGCAAACTCCACACACACAAGGTGGAGGCGGGAATCGAACCCCAACCCTGGAGGTGTGAGGCGAACGTGCTAACCACTAAGCCACCGTGCCCCCTCATTTAAACGTTGATCACGTTAATTTTTTTTTCCAAATTCTTGAATTTACACTACACAAATCATCCACAAATGGTAGAACCACACAAAAGTTATACTCATAAATTAACAGTCAGGTCATAATTGGTCACTTGTCATTTATTGTACTTCATCCTAAATCCCTTGTTTTGACCTAATATTTACTTGTAAACACCTTTAGATTTAAAATGCAAATTGAAGTGAATTTTAGTGTTATATGCATAAAGAGATATCACACGGAATTAGACTAATGTAAATTCATCAGTGGATCTGGTTCTTTGCTGTATTCTATTTTTTTAAAACCTTAATCCATGAGTCTCTTTTTAACTGTAATCAACTGTGTTGTAAAGTTCATAAACTATGTTCATTTCAGTTCAATGTATTTGAACAGTGTTTTTTTTTAACAATAGACATTATCTCAAAGCAGCTTTACAGAAGACATTTATTTTTGCCACATACACATTACAGCACAGTGAAATTCTTTCTTCACATATTCTAATTTTGGTGATTGGTGACAGAGCACAGGGTCAGACATGATATAGCACCCCTAGTGCAAAGAGTATTAAGTGCCTTGCTTAAGGGCACAACAGTGGCAGCTTGGCAGTGCTGGGGCTTGAACCTCAATCATCCAATCAACAACCCAGAGACTTAACCATTTGTGCCACTACTGCTCATAGAAGAAGCATAAAAACAGAATAAAACTTTTTTAAAGTTTAAAAATTAAATACTATTAATCTCTAACATCTATCCATCTATCCATAATGAGCAAGACTGAGGTGACAGCGGCAAGGAAAAACTCTGATATGAGGAAGAAACCTTGAGCGCTACCAGGCTTACAAGAAAACCCATCCTCATTTAGGTGACACTGGACAATAAATAATCTGAATGTAAATAATAACTTTCTACAAAAGTTCATAGTTAAGTGGAACTGTGCAACCAAGAGTTCCTGAGGAACTAATAGGTCAGAGTAATTTCATTCATTCATTCATTTTCTACCGCTTATCAGAACTACCTCGGGTCACGGGGAGCCTGTGCCGATCTCAGGCGTCATCGGGCATCAAGGCAGGATACACCCTGGACAGAGTGCCAACCCATCGCAGGGCACACACACTCTCATTCACTCACGCAATCACACACTACGGACATTTTTTCCAGAGATGCCAATGAACCTACCATGCATGTCTTTGGACCGGGGAGGAAACCGGAGTACTCAGAGGAAACCCTGAGGCACGGGGAGAACATACAAACTCCATGCACACAAAGCGGAGGCGGGAATCGAACCCCCAACCCTGGAGGTGTGAGGCGAAGGTGCTGACCACTAAGCCACCGTCCCGTCCCGTCGTCCCCCCCCGTCCCCCCGAGTCATTTATGAGCTTTTATTGCAGACATTACACTTATTTCTTCCTGCCTAAATCTTCAAATGTTCACTGATGAAGAGCAGAGCACAAAGCTGACCAACGGATGGCAGTTCAAAGAAGGTGTTATAGTCGGATCTGCGGATCTACAGCGATCCATAAAGGAGAAGCAGTACTGGGAACTCAGTACACTGGGAGCTCGGGAGTGGCATGTATAGCTCGACATAGAGAGAGAGAGAGAAAAAGAAAGAGAAAATGAGAGAGAGAGAGAGAGAGAGAGAGAGAGAGAGAGAGAGAGAGAGAGAGAGAGAGAGAGAGAGAGCCAGAAGGTGACACAAACCTGAGGACTTCCTTGGACATAAAGCTCCAATCACTCCACAGTCAGCAAACCTGAGTGACTTGCAAGGGTGGCAAGGTAAAAGCATCCAAACACCATAGTTCACCAAACACTCTCAGGAACTCAGATCTGCTCCTTTAACTAAGAAAAAATATATTTATAAAAGGCTAGATTAAACAAATGTATTTTCAGCCTGGACTTAAACACTGAGACTGTGTCTGAGTCCCAAAAATTAATTGGAAGGCTGTTCTATAACTATGGGGCTCTGTAAGAAAAAGTCTGCCCCCTGCTATAGCCTTTACTACTTGAGGTACTACCAAATAGCCTGTACCATTTGATCGAAGTATGCATGGTGTATTTAACCAGTGTTGTCTCTATTCTATGATGAGGGATAAATACTGAAGGCTACATTTCATGAAAGTTATTCCTATGTAGGTTTGAGCATACTGTATCTGCTGTATTTGACTGTCTAATGCTGGATTTGTTAATTTGTTTTGGGATTTGTTAATTTATTTTCAGATTTGTTAATTTGTTTTGGGATTTGTTAATGTGTTTTTGGATTCATTATTTTGTTTTCGGATTTGTTCATTTGTTTTCAGATTTGTTAATGTGTTTTCGGATTTGTTAATGTGTTTTCGGATTTGTTAATGTGTTTTCGGATTTGTTAATGTGTTTTGCACTTCTCGGCCACCGTACTGTATAGCCCTGCTCTGAAGAACAATATACTAAAATATTTATTATCCCACATGTCAAACTCTATAAACCATTTCCCCAATGAGGTTTTAGGAAATAATTGATGTATTTCAATAGAACAGAAACATACTATACAAAAGAACAGAGACATACCTGAAATGTGAAGGAGGTAAACTCTCCAGTGTTGTAGCTTTTATAGACCTCAGTGTCTTTCAGAGATGTTCTGCAGTATCTGACTATGTAAGTTACTATTTATCTTGTTTTAGACTTGATGACTAAATGCAAATCTCTTCCTCCTCCTTCATTTTTTACGTTACAAAACAGATTGGATGTAAATCTGAGACAGACAGGGCACAACTGAAAAAGAAAAAAAGAAACAGAATTCTGGAGATGTTTATTCTTTAGTGTGTAATTTGATTAAGAATTATACAGTTCTGTTTTAATTATTATTTTTATACAGCACAAAGAAGATTTCATTATACTGAAATGTAACCATGGATACAGCCTCATAAGGACAGCTTTGGAAATCTGAAACACTGCCAACTCTATTATTAAGGCAGAACTGGTTCAAATCAAAGTATAGGTTTAAAGGCCTTATGTCATGAATTTATCTAATGATCAGATCATATTAAAGCTACAGTAGGAGATCAATAAGTATATTTCTAAAATTAGCTTACAAATGAAATCTATGAAAGTGTGAACATCAGTATTCGCCCCATTGGTGTGAAAC
This sequence comes from Tachysurus vachellii, assembly GCF_030014155.1. Lineage (NCBI taxonomy): Eukaryota > Metazoa > Chordata > Actinopteri > Siluriformes > Bagridae > Tachysurus > Tachysurus vachellii. The sequence continues at coordinate 8,333,027 of NC_083471.1, read as the reverse complement.
TACATTAGATCTGGCACAAGAGATGAGCAAGGGGAGGTGATGCACACAGAAATAAACACAGTTTAAACATATGAATTATATTTTCTAACAAGTCTAACATGATTTACTTTTAAACACCTCATTTTTAAAGGTGTAATTAATATTTAAGCAAAATATTACAATTACAATAACAGTAACAATTTCTCTGGCCTTCTCGGGTTATTTTGTTAATAAATGAACTGTAACAGGGTTTGTCTATAGTGAGGGGGCATTCACAGACATACATTTAAGGTGTACTACAGCACTTAAATTTATAATCTTATAAATCTGCTCTGGTTCTAGTAACTTCAGCAATCTTTACATTCACATGGCTACAAAAAACACATTCAGGGTTACACAAAACAAAGAAACAAAACTTAATCATGACAGCAAACAACGGCAAACATAGCGAACGTTGTGAATAATGAATCAACAAACAATTGATACATAAGGAGGGGTTATATGCTTATAAATAACAAGCAACATTAGGGGTAATGGGAAATAGGTAAACTCATACAAGAAATAATCACATTACGATAACAATACACCTGCCAGTGCCAACCAGTGCTCCAGCAGGACATAATCATAGTCTCTGACAATGAGGTTAAATGTGTTATAATAAAATATGTTATAATTCCTTTATAAATACTGTTAGAATTATTTAATAGTGGGCTGATGAAACTAGATAAGATGGAACACATACTGCCAGAGGTGGGAGTAAGTCACACATGTACAAGTCTCAAGTAAGTCTCAAGTCTTAACCTTCAAGTCTCAAGTAAGTCCGAGTCATTTTTTGTGAGTGTCAAGTCAAGTCAAGTCAAGTCACTGCTTTATGTCAAGCAAGTCAAGTCAAGTCGTAGCTTGAGTCAAGCAAGTCACTGGCAAGTCATACATATGTTTGATAATTTAACTAAATGTATATATTAACCAAAGTTAAATCTACAGTATTTATGGACTATGAGTTTTATTTGCACCAAAAAAATGATTATATGCATTTATTTTTAAAAGGTGTCCACATACAGGTGAGTTGTAAATACAATAAAAATCTAAAAATGAATACAAATCAAAACTACAAAGCCTAAGATGTAAATGTAACTGAAATAAGGCCAAAATAAACGCATGAAACGTTTCAATATGCCTCAAACATGGCAGAAGACCATGGAAAAGTATATATAAAAAAGTACAATGGTTTCTATGCAACCAAATGGCATTTTTTGAACAGGCATTCCCTTTTAACGGGACATGAACACATCCTTAAATAAGATCCTTCCTTTTTAACAACAGAATAACAACAACAATCAATCACGTCAACCAAAAAACGTAAATTATTGAATCACGCAAACCTTGAAGTGAATTAACTATTGGGGAGAGAGAGAGAGAGAGAGAGAGAGAGAGAGAGATTATTGGAGTGAGTGTAATTTATTAATTAAAGGGATATAAAATTCTGTCATCTTTTTCTCACCCTCATGATGTTAAAACCTGTATAAATTTCTTTGTTTTGATGAACACACATGTAGATATTTTGAGGACTGTTTGTAACCATACCATTCATGAGCCCCATTCACTTCCATAGTGGAAAAATAAGAATACTATAGAAGTGAATGGGGCTCATGAAGGGTTTGGTTACAAACATTCCTTAAAATATCTTCCTCCGTGTTCATCTAAACAAAGAAATTTATAAAGGTTTGTAACATGAGGGTGAGAAAATTATGAAAGATTTTTTTTGGGTGAACTATCCCTTTAAATTGAATGTGTGTGCGTGTGCATGCGAGACAAGAATATGGCTGTGCTTGCAACTCTGAAGTTTTTTATTTTTATATTTATATTGATGTTTTATATATATATATATATATATATAAAACATCAATATAAATATAAAAATAAAAAACCTCAGTTATATATATGCATCCCCATAAACGATCCATACGCTTTTCACTCAAAGCCTAACACTGAAGACCCATTATAAGTGCTATTGCAAACAAGATTTCCACATAAACAGTGACCAACCATTTACACTACATTGCGCTTGCAAAAAATTAAATTTCATAGAACTTCAATTGTGTCATTCAATTGTGAGCGATGTGGTCGCATACTGCTGTTCTTCTCTTCTCATCTTGCACAAAATCCCGGTACCCGAACTTAATTATTTTTGGTGTGGCGCCTTCCATGTTTCGTCACGACTGTTAAGGTTTATTAGTTAGTGTGCGCGCTCCCTCTGCTTGCCTGCTGCGTCACGTGGTTAGATTACGCTCTTGCGTGCGTTTAAAAACAGATTAAAAAAACAAACAAACAAAAAAAAAAGTTATTTCGAGTCATTTAACTCAAGTCCGAGTCAAGTCTCAAGTCATGAATGTCAAGTCAAAGTCAAGTCGAGTCTTTTTTTAATATTTGTCAAGCAAATCTCAAGTCTCAAATGTGCGACTTAAGTCTGAATCAAGTCAAGTCAAATGACTCGAGTCCCCCATCTCTGCATACTGCAGACTTAATTTAACCATGATGGAACCTTTAGGAGAGGTTCTAAGGTATATCTTCTTTAAGAATGGCCCAACATCCCACCACAAACACATTCAGGACTTGTATGACAGCTTTCCGTTATTTTCTACATTCCATCTGATATGAGTGTATAATCTACCAAGTCTTTAAAAAATTCATAAGTTTTCTCTGAGTTTCTTTGGTTATAGCTAATTTGTGGGCATCTAGTATTTTATCTACAGTAGGACTGAAGTCAGTGCCAGGCACAGGCAGATGGTGAGCTGAGCTTCAGCCTGTGCATTTCCTTACTAAATGAACTGTAACTCAGTTTGTACATTGTTGACCTTTGGAACCCTGGAATATTTTGAGTATATTTCCCTGGCTTCGAACATCCATTCATCCATCCATCCATCTTCTACCGCTTATCCGGGGCTTCGAACATTACACCACTAAATACATTTATATATATTTCATAATTTCATTATTATGTATATGTATAAATAATTCTTGAATATATTAAATACCTTAAACGTAAAAATATATATTTGAATGTCTCTCATAAACATTGCTAGACATAGTAGTGTGGTGTTGGTGAGGAGGAGAGAGATATATCCCAGTTTTAATTGCCAGTAATTGTACTTTTTAATTTAATTTAATTACAGTTTTGTGGAGCTCATTTTATTTCTTTGTACTTTTCATTTGAGATATTTATGAATCTCCTTTTGTGAATCTCTGTTTAATTATTTCTGGTACTCATTGTGTTTATCTGTAGATTTATTGTTATCTATTTGTATCTCTTATTATTTATATGAATCCTCTGTTAATTTTTTACATATTATTCAACAGACACACTGCCACAGACCAACTACTGTACATATAGACTGTCTGTCTCTCTCTATCCCCCTGTGTTCTGAAAAACAAAGAAGTGCAAGACTGAGTGGTTTGCATAAGCCATTTTTCCTGAAGAAAGACAAATAATCAGCAGAAATGTTTCTTGAAGTATTTCACATAAAGGTGGTTTTAGCTCTATAATATGATAGCTGAATTTCTGGACCTATAAACAGTAGGATTTTTTTATTATTCTCATATTAAAAAAAGATTATTTACTGTGTTAAAGGAACTAGGAATTACTTAATATTTTGCTATTTATTTTCTAGTAAAATGTAGGTATAAAAAGATTTGTGTGTATATTTACACAAAGCAGTTTTGGTGAATTAGGATTTCATTACAATTTAGCGACATTATCACTGTATCTCCAGAATTCAAAAATCAAACCCTCAAACAAATCTTAATTGATCAACTACATTTGGAATTAAGATACATTCTACACAGCTGAAAAATACAAAACATAAATTTTTGTATCAACTAAAACAGGTTTTGCCATCAATATAACTCATTAAGTTTCCCAAAGTGAATGCATTACTCACTTTGAAACCGCTGGCCAAAAAAGTGAGTACACTCCTAAGTGAAGAATATCCAAATTGGGCACAATTAGCCATTTTCTCTGAGTCGTGTGACTTAGTTTTACAAGGTCTCAGATGTGAATGGGGAGCAGGCGTGTTAGATTTGGTGTTATTGCTCTCTCACTCTCTCATACTGGTCACTGGAAGTTCGAAATGCACCTCATGGCAAATAACTCTCTGAGTATCTGAAAAAAAGAATTGTTGCTATAAATAAAGATGGCATAGGCTATAAGAAGATTGCCAAGACCCTGAAACTGAGCTATGTGGTGGCAACCAGGTTCGAACAAATAGCTACAGTTCATTGGGGGAACCATGAATGCCAACATGTACTGTGACATACTGAAGCAGAGCATGATCCCCTCCCTTTGGAGACTGTGTCGCAGGGCAGTATTCCATGATACATGATAACGACCCTAAATACACCTCCAAGACTTGCTAAAGAAGCTGAGGGTAAAGGCGATGGACTGGCCAAGCATGTCTCCAGACCGAAACCCAATTGCTCTAGTGCAACAATAACTTTAAGTAAAGTTTCTGGTAGCTTTTGATTAGTCCCGCACAACCACTTAGAAGAATTGTATTCCATTCCTGAGTACAGAAAAGCTTCAACACTCAGATTTCAGTGAGTGTCCTCACATGAACTGCTTGCTTCAGGTCTTTCCATAATTTCTCTTTTGGATTAAAGTCAGGACATTGACTTGGCCATTCTAAAACATTATCTTTGTTCCTCTTTAATCATTCTTTGGTATACAGACATGGGTGCTTGTGGTCATTGTCTTGTTGTGTGACTAATTTTTTTCTTGAGATTCAGTTCATGGACAGATTTATTTATTTATTTATTTATTACAGGGACAATGCATATTAATAAACATTTCTGTCAATATGCCAGAGTTAGCCAGATGGCTATTTTTCACCTGTAGTCCCTAGACAGATGGTAATAGTCACCCTAAAAAAGATAAAAGTAAATAAAAGTACATATTGAAATAACAATAAAGCTACAATACATTTAATAAAAGTACTACTGTAAGTATTAGCTATGATGTAAATTAGAAACACAAGACGCCAGCAATCAAACAAACATCAGACAACTACATGAACACACACACAATAAACAAAAAAACCATCAGGGGCAACACGAGCAGGTCAAAAACTAAGCTAATGTTGACAGCTCTGGTTAATAATGAACCACTTCTTTAACTGGATCTTAAATGTACTATACGTGTTCAGGTTTCTGACGGTTTGGCCAAATACACTTTTCCTAAAGGGAATGATGCAATCTCCCCTCACTGCACCTCTGGTTCTACGATGATCAGCTGTTCGGATGTTGACAAACTGATGGAGGGGAGGGGATGATAAACCATGAATAATTTTATAAACAAGACGTTTTCCCAGCTGAGTAATCTATATTTTTGTAATATTGGACAATAATGAGAAATGTTTGATTTCTTATCCAGAATTTCTACAGTTTGTTTGTAAAGTGATTGAAGTGGTTTCAGAGTTGTAACACCAGCCTGTGTCCAAACGTGCAAACAGTAAGAGATAAAAAAAAAATCATAGAGTGCATGTACATTTTTGCTGCCTGTGTAGACATTTGATGGCGAATGTGTCTGAAGCTACTGAGGTTGAATTTGATTATATTACAAACCTTTTTTTACATGCGATTTAAAAGACAACTTTGAATCAATTAAAATCCCCAAATATTTGTACTCTGACACAATCTGTAGCATTTCCCCTGACACAAAAACATCTGGCTCAACACTGAACTTATTGTTGGACCTGGTGAAAAACATTGCTACTGTTTTTGATGTATTTAACTGCAGGCAAGAATGTTTCAACCTATCTGTAATATTAACCATAGAGTTATTTTCGCAGCTACCTGAGAAATATTACTACCATGAACATAGACTACAGTGTCATCAGCATACATTTGCACAGAAACATCTGGACAGACAGACGGTAGGTCATTTATATAAAGTGAGAACAACAAAGGTGTCCTAAAATCGATCCTTGAGGAAGACCGGTAGATAGACTGAGAGCCGCTGATTTAAATGACTGGACTCTGACATGTTGGGAACGGTCAGTGAGGTAAGAATCGATCCATTTAATAGCATTTGAGGAAAAATTAAAACTGCATAATTTTGACAGCAAGACTTTATGATTGACAGTGTCGAAAGCCTTCTTAAGATCCAGGAACACAGCTGTAACCACCCCACCTCGATCCAACTACGCTGTACTATTTTCAGTAAAGAAGCAAGTAGCAGTTTCGGTTGAATAATTGGCTCTAAAGCCAAACTGCATAGGGTGGAGAACATAGGGTGTGGTATTTAGATGGTTAATAATTTGTTTTGATATCAGTTTCTCTGCAATCTTAGACACAGTAGGCAAAATGCTGATAGGTCTGTAATTTAACATAGAATGAGGGTCTCCACTTTTGAAAATGGGAACATTTCCACATACTTGGGAACATATTTTGTGAAATTGATAAATTGATCATTTTGGTAATGGGGCATGTGACTGTTGTACTAAGCTCCTTGAGCATCATTATATCCATACCAAAAATATCTTTACAGCTACAGTAGATGGTCTAAGTGATTTAATGATCTGTGATACCTCTGATTCTGTGAAGGTTATTAAACTGAAAACAGATTGACTTGTGTCTACTGGTAGAGCGTATGTGTTCTTAGGAGTAAAATAGCTTGCTATATTAGCCACAGAATCAATAAAATAGTGATTGAATGCCTCCGCTACAGCCGAAATATTGTTTGTTAGTTGCTCATTTATTTTAATTTCTAAAGTGTTGTTCTTTGGGGCAATCCCCTGTCATTTTTCTTAGCTGGTTCCATATTATTTTAGCATTCCCATTTGATTTTTCAATTAAAGAAAGAAAGAAGCCGAAATGAGTTTCCTCCGCAGGGTGGCTGGGCGCTCCCTTAGAGACAGGGTGAGGAGCTCGGTCACCCGGGAGGAGCTCAGAGTAGAGCCGCTGCTCCTCCACATCGAGAGGAGTCAGCTAAGGTGGCTCGGGCATCTGTTCCGGATGCCTCCTGGACGCCTCCCTGGGGAGGTGTTCCGGGCATGTCCAACCGGGAGGAGGTCCCGGGGAAGACCTAGGACACGCTGGAGGGACTATGTCTCTCGGCTGGCCTGGGAACGCCTCGGTATTCCCCCGGAAGAGCTGGAGGAAGTGTCTGGGGAGAGGGAAGTCTGGGCGTCCTTGCTTAGACTGCTGCCCCCGCGACCCGGCCCCGGATAAGCGGTAGAAAAAGGAAGGAAGGAAGGAAGGAAGGAAGGAAAGAAAGAAATCTGCCTTTGCTTTCCTTAATGATCTTACAACTTTATTCCTCAACATGGTGAAACATCCTTTGTCATGCGTTGATTTATTTTTATTTGCTATTTTTAAAGCTTGGTCTCGCTCTTTCATAAGTTTTATAATGTCTGTATTTATCCAGGGTACAGTATTTTTGTGTTGTTTGAGCTTAATTTTATGTGTGAATTCTTTAATAGTTCTCTCAAGTGTTTTTAGAAATATTTGGCTGTCTTTTTCATAATCAACGAAAGATAAAATGTCATTCCATTGAATTTGATTAGCTGCAGCTATAAAGTTTTGATATTTACTTTTAGGAATTGTAGTAATTTCTTGCCATTTTCATTTACTCAGTTCACTGGCATAATTCATTGTTCCATTAACGATGGCAGGCTTGCCTGGCAAAGATGCAGAAATACAGGCCCAAAGCATGTTTCACAGAAGGTATAAGGTTCTTATGCTGGAGTTCAGTATTTTCCTTTCTCCAAAAATAATACTTCTCATTTTTAAAAGAAAAAGTTTTATTTTGGTCTCATTCCTCTACAAATTATTTTTCCAATAGTCCTCTGGCTTGTCCATATGATCTTTAGCAAACCTTCATGGGCAGCAATGTTCTTTTTGGAAAGTAGTGAATTTCTCCTAGTGGTAAATCTGCTTCGCACACCAAGGTAGTTCAGTGTTCCTGATGGCAGACTCATGAACATTAACATAAGCCAAAGAAAAAGAGGCCTTTAGTTGCTTAGAAGTTACCCTGTATTCCTTCAGACTCAACAGACTATTACATGTCTTGCTTTTGGAGTGATGGTTTTTAGTCTATCTGACTATACACTGTAAACCCAAATTACTAAGCAGAACTCAAAAAAATTAAGGCAATGAGTTTCCTTAATTTTTTATAAGTTCATGAACTTAAATACCCATTTCTTTCAGAAGTTTAATATTTGGATTACATTGTACACAAACCTTTTTATTACAGTTAAACTAAAGTTCTTATCAACTCAACTCAAATATTTTCAGTTCCAGTGACTTAATATTTTCTTTCCCCAATCCCATGGCATGAAGTTAACACAACGTAAAGAAAATAAGTACACAAAGAAGCACCTTTATGTTAAATAAACTCAGTATTTATTATTCTTTTCTGTCATTTTTTAATTACATATAAGTCAAATCCTTTGACTTACTACACCTAAAACCATACTCAAAACTTAAAGTTTTTGTGGTAAATTATTGCCTCATATATATTGAGTAAAACCAACTAATGTTACAATGTTACACTGAATCCATATTTTCTTGCCCTTTTAAATATTAACATCACTGTGTTAAATGGCAAAGACAGACAGATACGTAAAAAAAATATTAAAAATATATATAAAATGCAAATGCAAGTCCATTAGGCGAATGGTGAATAGAACAGCAACTTTGAAATTACAATATCATGAACCTGCATGAGCCATTTAAAACTCAATTAAATGGCATTAACAAGTACTGCCCAGCTCTACCAGTGTCTCAGTTCTATCAGTGCATCTTCCATATCTGACGGCAGATGATTTGCCGTGGTTACATTGAATGGTGACCTTATCCAGTCATATTGGTCAGGAGTGTCTCCTTCAGGGAAATACTTATGAAAGTGATCCAAAAGGGACTGAAGGTGGGCAGTAATAGATGCCCATTTCCACTCTTTCTCTCCAATGAACCAGATTTCTCGCAAATACCTGCACTTTATCATTAAGGTACAAGATGTTTGTGTTTTCACCTTGCAGGGACACATTAAGGCCGTTGAGTTTTTCAAAAATACATGACAAATATGCCAGTCTTGTCACCCAGTCAGGATCAGACAGATGCTCAGCAAGTGGGGATCTTTGGTCTGTGAGGAAAATGCGCACCTCATCCTGCAGCTCGTACAAGCGTCTCAGCACATTTCCTTGTGATAGCCACCTGAATTCTGTGTGCAGGAGCAGGCCTTTGTGCTCTGATCCCATTTCATTACAGAGAGTGGAAAACAGTTGTGTGTTCAGTGGACGTGATTTTATGTAATTAACAATCTTCACAGCAGTGTCAAGAACATGTTTAAACTCTGCATTCAGGGTTTTGCACACGAGGGCTTCTCTGTGTATGATGCATTGCGTGAAATTGAGGTGAGGTGCAACTTGGAGGACTCGTGCCTTCAGTCCTTTCTTTTTTCTCAGCATTGCCCCAGCTCCGTCTGTGCACACTGATATGCACTCTCCCCAAGATAGTCCTTCATTTTTAAGTTTGCTGTCCAGATTATTGAAAATGTCCTCACCCGTGCATGATACCTCCAGTTGCATGCAAAATAACATTTCCTCATTTAGTTTCCCCTCAAAAATATATCTGACAAATACAAGGAGTTTAGCGGTGCTGGACACGTCTGTGGATTCATCCAGTCGTAAGGTGTACCTCTCACTCTTCTTCACTCTGTCAATCAGTTGACACTTGATATCCTGAGCCATGTCTGTAATGCGGCGGGATACAGTCCCATCAGAGAGCAGCACTTGTTCCAGCTCAGCAGCCAGTTTATCTCCATGCATGACACGACTCTTTCTATTGCTGCTGGTTTGAGTTTCTCCAATGGTGTGTTGCTTTTTTGTCTGTGCAATTAAATATGCCACCTCATATGAAGCCCTCTGAGCTTTAGTGGGGATAGTTGTTTGTTTAATAAGGACTTTCTTTTGTCCCTGTAACTCTTTCTCCTTTCTGCGCTAAAAGCCAGTGGGTTTATCTGTGAGGCTGGGGTGTTTGGTGTTCAGGTGTCTTTGCATTTTCACGGGCTTCAGACTCTCATGTGCGTGGATTTGGAGCACACAACGCATTGAGGGTGTTGTACCTGATTTATAACAATGGACGTGAAACCATAGTTTATGTATTCCTCTCTGTATTTTCTGGCTTTCGTGGAGGGATGGTCCGTTTGCGGGGCATGATTTTGGCGGGCTGCCCTTCCAGAGGTGGAGGGTAGTCCGGGCAGCTCATCCTCTTCTTTGTCCTCTGCATTTTCCGCTGATCCCCCTCTCTCATCAGCAGGCATCTCTGCTCCCTTCTCTTTTTCTTTTGATGATAATAACCACCGTTTCATTTTTGATCATGTTTAGATCTCAAAATAGACAGATCGCTGTTTAGCAAAACACCAAATGTGCCTCTAGCTAGCGCATGTTGTTGTGCTGTAAATTGTGATTGACGCCGTCACTTAACTGTCGTAATTAATCGGAGCAAACAAAGTTTTATTTCCAGTTTATTTTAATTATCCTAAATTTATACTTGCATCATTACAACCTGTTTTAACATGTAAAATAAATAAATAATAAATAAATAAAAATAAAAAATAAATAAAGTTTCTGGAAATCATCTCGCTACCCCCCTCCCCCCACTCCGCGACCCCCACTTTGGGAACTGCTGTACTAAACAACCCAAGAGATGCATTAATACCAAATAACCTTCAATAACCTGTAAATTAGTGCAGCAACCTTTTAAAGCATTATATCACAGAAGGAAAGCTAAGGAGCCCACCTGGTCACTGCTTGGAGAAAAGAAAACAAGACCCGCAAATCCGTGATCATGGTTTTGTAATTCATTCCCTCAGTTTATAAACCGTACTCACGGATTATTAAACTGTACGCACGAGTTAATAATCCATGCTCTCAGATTTGTGTCAGACAGGTGTGTGTCATAATCATCTGTTTATGATATATATATATATATATATATATATATATATATATATATATATATATATATATATATATATATATATATGTGTGTGTGTATATATATATATATATATATATATATATATATATATATATATATATATATATATATATATATTTATGAATGTTTATTTTAAATATATTGTACAGAATACTGCCCAACTGTGTTGAAACAAAGAAAGAAACAGTCCTCACATACTAATTAATTAATTAATTAATACTAATAATTCTCTCTCTCTCTCTCTCTCTCTCTCTCTCTCTCTCTCTTTCTTTCTCTCTGTTTACCCTTAGGTGTTTAAAGCTGGCCTCCATCAACCTTGACATCAGATTATTCCTGGGATAGGATGGACAGATTTAGTCTAATTCAGTATGACTTTGACCTGGGTCTACATTATAAAGAAATCCTTAAATTTTTAAGTGTTAAACCCAGAATTACTATCATCATGAAGACACTTAAAAATCCTAAAAAAAATATTTGACAACTTAGTTAATGTTATTCAGTTTGTAATGGAGGAGCTCCAAAGCTCAGGACAATTGCATGGATATAGATGGATGTATAGTAAATGTAAGGAAAGAGGATTTCATGTGCACAAAGAAGTCATCCGCCTCTATCTGTCAACTCTTGATCCATTGGGCACAGAAATGAGAAGAAAAAGAAGACTGCACAGAAGAGTGTACTTTTCAAAAGGCCCCAATTTTGTGTGGCATGTTGACTAGAGATGAGCCAGATACTCGGCTGAAACGAGTATCCGGTACGGATAAAGCACTTCTGCCGAGTACGAGTATTATACGAGTAATACGAGTCAATATCTGTGCTCGGATTGAAAGAAAATCATCATTGGGTAGCTGATTGTGTCAGCGTTCTGTGACAGGCTAGTCACAGCGCCCCTCACCTACACACATACAGATGTATTGTGTTGCTGTGTCTCGCTCTGCTCACTCACAGTCACACACAGAACAGCTCTCTGTCTCTCCCTCAGTCACTCAGGTTCGCGGGTCTTTTCCGTTAACGTTTAGGGTTTCTTCAGCTTTTTACTTCGGGTTGTAACGTTAATAATACGTACTTACTAACCAGTAGAGTTCTGGTAAACGTGGGTTCGTTCAGACGTGGTTATTTTTATTACCAAATTAATTATTACCAGTTAAAGCCCCGCCCATTTCAAGACAAGCCCTGTCTACTTCCTGGTTTAGGCCCCACCCACTCCGAGTACAGATACAGATACGGATAATTCATATGGTTAACAGATACAGATACAGATAATGCTGTACTCGCTCATTCCTAATGTTGACTCTTACGACAAATTAAAGCTGTTTGGCATATGTATCAATGGGGCTATTGATGGATTCTCAAGGAGAATACTATGGCTGAATGCATACTGCACAAGCAGTGACCAATGTATCCATCGCTCTGACATCCCTTGTTTACATTTTCACCCTGTGTTCACACATCATGGCACAACATCAGATTCGTATTCCAAAGGAAAAGTTTACAGCACTTAATCTGTATCTTGCACTAAGACAAGATCTTACTACAGTGTTAAATATTGTGAGATAAAGACATGTTAAAAAGCCATTAGCACTAAAAAGTTGTTATGGACAGTTTAACAGACAGTTTATTATAATTATTAGAGTTTTATTCATTTCACAGATGTAGATATGTCTTAAATGTTATTGATTGAGTCTTGTATACTTCATATGCATATTTTAATAAAAGGAGACAGCTTTCTTTTTGATTCATTTTCTTTATTTTTGAAAACTGTATTCAGTTGAATAGTATTAATTAATGAACTCCTAATGAATAAAATTTCAACATTTTAAACATGAAACTTTTTCTTACAATATACTATATATAACAAATACTATTTAGACAGTATAAATTCTGGAAACATTAGTACATTTAAACTGAATGTGACACATGTGAATGTGCTTTGTAACACATATATTACATTGTAACACTGCTGTAAGAACATCTGAGCTTTTATGAAACATTATCTTGATGTGCAGGATAACAAAAATGACAACAAAAATTACAAAAAAGAACAACAAAAATAAGTATATGTCAGGAAACTATGCGCATACTGTCTGACCACCTAGGATAAACACAGATAGACAGATATAGATAAATGTAAGTCTTATTAAGGAATGTAACCTGCCCTCCCCCTCCATCTGAGAGAGCACTCCGACCTCTGCCTCAAAGTCAGCACTGGTAACTGATACTGTATGTGTTGGATCCCCGCTATGACAGCAGTAACAATCAGAAATGTTTTCAGAACAAGTGGGAGCACAAGGTCCCTTTAGCTTTCCCTACTGTATCTCTGTCCTGATATGTGATAGAAAGACGAAGGCCCTCTCCAGCCGCACGACAATTCTATCTAATCTACTGCCTATTAGACGTCATTCTGCGATGGATACAGGGCCAAAACCAGTTACTGTTAAATTAGCACTTCCGTTCAGAACATTAGAACATCCGTTCATTAAAGAACAAATCATTTTTAGTTAATGATCTTATCACCACTAACAACCTGGACTTCATGTTTCTAAATGAAACCTGGTTAGATGACAGCTGCAGCGCTACAGTACTCAATGAACCAGCCCCACCCAACTTTACTTTTATAAGTGTCTGTAGAGCTGTTAGAAGAGGTGGAGGAATAGCTGCTTTATTCAAAGATGCCTTTTAATGCAAGCAAGTGTTACTTGGTGATTACCAGTCTTTTGAATATTTGTGTATTGCTCTAAAAGGTACACCATGCATTCTGTTTACAATTATTTATAGGCCTCCCAAATACACCCCAACATTTGTTGATGAATTCACAGAACTTTTATCAACAATCTCCTCTGAACTTGATTATTTTGTTATTGCTGGAGATTTCAACATTCATATAGACAATGCAGAAAACAATACTGCAATTGAACTGTTAAATGTTTTAAACACTTTTGATCTGACCCAGCACGTGCAAGGTCCTACACACAATAGGGGACACACTCTTGATCTGAAGGGTCTAAACATTTCATCCACTGTTATCAAGGATGAAGCGCTATCTGACCATTTCTGTGTTTACTTTGACCTAACCCTAGGTCAGTCAGACCTCATTACAACAACCTCAAAAATTTGTCATTTTCTCAGAATTTGACATAATTGATATAAAAACCTTAGAAGAAACAGTACAACATCTTAAAGCATCAACTTGCAGCCTTGATACCCTCCCCACATCCTTTCTCAAAAAGGTACTTAACTGCTTAGAAACTGACCTCTTAAAAATAGTAAATACCTCTCTGCTCACAGGCACTTTTCCAGAGTCCCTAAAAACGGCAGTTGTTAAGCCTCTCCTAAAATAAGAGTAACCTAGACAAAACCATACTTACAGTAGCAACTACAGACCAATCTCAAATCTTCCTTTTATAGGCAAGATCATTGAAAAGGTTGTTTTCAATCAGCTGAACAAATTCTTAAACTCAAATGGCTATCTGGACAATTTTCAATCTGGTTTCCGCCAACATCACAGCACAGAGACAGTGCTCATAAAGATAATAAATGATATTCGCTTAAACTCTGATTCAAGTAAAATATCAGTGCTGGTGCTACTAGATCTTAGTGCTGCCCTTGACAAGGTAGATCACACCATACTCTTACATAGACTGGAAAACTGGGTAGGGCTTTCTGGGATGGTCCTCAAATGGTTTACATCATACCTAAAAGGGAGAGGTTACTATGTGAACATAGGTAACCATAAAACTGAGTGGACATCCATGACATGTGGAGTCCCACAGGGCTCAATTCTTGCACCGCTTCTCTTTAATTTGTATATGCTCCCAATTGGTCAAATAATGAAAAAGAACCAAATTGCTTACCACAGCTATGCAGATGACACCCAGTTATACTTAGCCCTGTCCCCTAATGACTACAGCCCCACTGACTCTCTGTGTAAGTGCATTGGTGAAATTAACAGTTGGATGCGTCAAAACTTCCTCCAGTTAAACAAAGACAAAACTGAAGTCATTGTATTCTATATTGTATTTTAAAGATTAAACTCTCAAGGTTAACACACACCTTGACTCTAGGGTCTAAAGACACAAAATAAAGTCAGAAATCTTGGTGTAATTCTAGAGTCTGACCTTAATTTCAGTAGTCATGTGAAAGCGATAAGCAAATCAGCTTACTACCATCTCAGAAATATAGCCAGAATTAGATGTTTTGTCTCAAGACAGGACTTAGAAAAACTTGTTCATGCTTTCATCACCAGCAGGGTGGATTATTGCAATGGACTCCTTACTGGGATCCCCAAAAAGACCATTAGACAGCTGCAGCTCATACAGTACAGAACGCTGCTGCCAGAATTCTGACCAGTACCAAAAAATCTGAGCACATCACTCCAGTCCTCAGGTCCTTATACTGGCTTCCAGATACATTTAGAATAGATTTTAAAGTATTGTTACTCGTTTATAAATCACTTCATGGCTTAGGACCGAAATACATTACAGATATGCTATTTGAATATAAACCAAGCAGACTACTCAGATCATTAGGATCGGGTCAGTTAGAGATACCAAGGGTTCACTCAAAACAAGGTGTGTCAGCATTTAGTTATTATGCCACCTATAGCTGGAATCAGCTTCCAGAAGAGATCAGATGTGCTTCAACAGTAGACACTTTTAAATCAAGATTAAAAACACATCTGTTTAACTCTGCATTTACTAAATGAGCACTGTGCTGCTTCACAATGACTGCACTTTTTATCCAAATAACTTTTACTCCTGTTTTATTCTTTTTAACATATTTTAAACTGTTTTTATCAAAATCACATTTTTTTTAATTGTTCTTTGTTTTTATTATGATTTTATTGTGTGTCTTTTATTTTTACATAATTTTTTTTTTTTAGTTTTCTAATTTCTATGTAAAGCACTTTGAATGACCTCTGTGTATGAAATGTGCTATACAAATAAACTTGCCTTGCCTTGCCTATTCTTTGTTGTTATTGGCATCCTTACCTTTACACAATATCCATTACCCATATGTTTGCATCAAGGACATTTATGAACTCCTCTGCAAGCTCAGGGTAGGAAGTATAATTGTTTGGAACTTCTAACACACATCCACAGGTGTGGGACTGGGGAGATCTTGTGAAGGAACAAAACACCTGTGCAGAAACGCAGAAATATCCTGAGCCGAACATCACTAAAGTGCTTAATGAACCTCTTAAGATAATCCATGATCTGGCATTCTCTGTTATTAAGTGTTTCATGTTGTAATATGGCTTTTTTTTTTTTTTTTGCTGTTGGAGTAAGGCTCATCATCAATTCATTTTGTTGTGGCACACAATTTCTTTGTGTGCCACAACAAGTAAGATCTGCTTGGCATTAAGTTTATATTGCAGTGATAAGAAGTTTCACATCATGAGCTTCCAAGAATTCAACCCATTCTCATTCAGAGACAGATGTAAAGTCTCTCACTGCTTCTTGAACAAGCTGATTTTCCTCTTGAGAAACTCCAGAAATGCTGTCAAGAGCTCATCCTCATCAATGTTAAGTCAAAGACAATAACACAGAAAAGGCTTGGCCAGCACATTGGGAAAGTATTGAACAGTGTTATAACCAAGAACCCTCACTTTAGCTACATTTTCCCATTCATCTTTCATATCATGCCTTGTTATGGGTACCTTTAGTCTGTGTCCTGATGTACATTTCATGATAAATGTACCCCAATACTCACTCAATGCATCTCTAAAAATTCCCCCATTGTCTTCACCTTTCTCGGTGCTACCATTAGGTAGGACCATCTCAATTTCTACAAGACAATCATTGACAGATACAAAGA
The DNA here is from genome assembly GCF_030014155.1 of Tachysurus vachellii. NCBI lineage: Eukaryota > Metazoa > Chordata > Actinopteri > Siluriformes > Bagridae > Tachysurus > Tachysurus vachellii. Next base: position 8,316,242 of record NC_083471.1, on the reverse strand, counting down.
CATCCATAAAAGCTGCATTAAGATCTTGAAAAATGTTCCCCCTGCGAAGACTTAACTTTGTGGTTTATAACTTGTCCAGCACTATTTCAGTCGGTCTGTTGGCAGAGTGTCATCAAGCATACCATCTTCTAAAACTGCATATCCAAACTGAATTTCTTCATCAACTAAAATTGAGCTATGTATTACATTCATAGTGCCTGTCTCTATCAACACTACCCTGTTGTCCGACAAAAAAGGTGAATCAGCAATGGAACTGTTGTTCTCAGTTATGACAAGTTTTTCCTCACAATTACATGCCTCAGCAGAAGTAGAAGGACCTTGTTTGCAAAACCATGGGTATGGATTGCAAAAGCGTGCACACGGTTTATGAATTTGTGGCTACAGACAGAGAGAGAAAGAGAGAGAGAGAGAGAGAGAGATTCTGTTATATTCATTAATTATAGCCTACTTACCTAATATGTTTCTTTCTTTGTCATAACACAGTTGGGCAGTATTCTGTACAATATATTTAAAATAAAAATTCATAAACATATATATATCATAAACAGATGATTATGACAGACACCAAATTGTTGTCTATTATCCGTTACAATGGCGAATTTAAGCATGCAGTTGAAACAGTTGAGTATACAATGATGAGTATAGAATAGCCAGATAATATTAACAATGTACAAGGAATCTTGTTCTGCAGTCGTGCTTGTGGGCTACAGATTTTTTAAAAGAGGGAGGGGCTACAAATTCATGAGTACAGTTTGCCAAACCGTGGGTACGGATTGCAAAAGCGTGCGCACGGTTTATAAATTTGTGTGTACGGATCACAAAAACTGAGGGTACGGTTTACAAATCTGAGAGCACGGATTGTTAACTCGTGCTTATGGTTTATTAATCCGTGCGCACAATTTGTATAACTGAGGGATCAGTTTAATAATCCGTGAGTATGGTTTATAAACTGAGGAGACGAATCACAAAACCATGATCACGGATTTGCGGGTCTTGTTTTCTTTTCTACAAGGGGTGACCAGGCAGGCTCCGTAGAAACCATATTGTATATTCATTTCATATACAGTGAAAATGCCGGGCCATACAGATTTTTCAGATAATTTTCCATGGCATCATCATTTTCCACATGGCATTCTTTAGACTCTGTAACTTCGATGACAGTTTACTATCTTCCAAACGTTTTGTAAACATTTCCGCTCTGATGAGCAATGCTATATATATATATATATATATATATATATATATATATATATATATATATATATATATATATATATATATATATATATACAGGGGTCAATGTCAGTTTTTTTAATCAGGGGTTTCATAACTGATAGTTATTAGAAAAAGAATTCAGTAACTACTTATTGGTATCTGTTTAAAGAATCATGTAGGTTAGTTAGAAAAAATTGAGAAAAAGGGAAATACTGTATATCAGTATACACAGTAAATTTGAAATCCGGAAATCAACACCAATAGAGTTCATTTCAACACTTTAAAAGTGTATATATGGGAACCACCCGCAAAGTGTTAATTCAACACTTTCAAAAGTGTTGACTCTCACAACACCAACACAGTGTTACAATTGAACTCTAATAGAGTAAAATATTATACCAATGCAGATAACAACAACATTGTTACAGAGTTGAGTGCAGCTTTGTAGAAAACACTGGCAGAGTTAAAATTCTACACTGTTCTGGTGTTGACCTAACACTTAAAAAAATGGAAATCACAATCTAATCAACTTTATACGAGTCAAATATTACACCATCCTGGTGTTGATAGAACACCTTTTTAGAAATACCAACAACACTAAAGAAGTGAAATTTTTTCTTATTACGGTTCTGCATTACTCATCATTTAATCTGAAAATAATAAATTGAATTAAAACACATCACTCCATATATCTCCTTCAAAAATTTATTCCAGCACATGAACACCAAGCCATCACATTTATTACAAATAACAATCCAAAATGATGTAAAATAGACTGGCATTGCCATAGGACATTTGTAAATCAAATGGCTTGTAGTAAAACAATTCTTCAGGCTTTCTGAGTACAAGACCGTGCTCTTGTGCAACAATACTGAAAGCATGAAGATGTTCAACAAACTCGGATTCCATACATGAGGTCAACAAATTCCACCCTTGATAAAAATGTTAACAATTTTTCCGAAGGCAGGTGCATCATCAACCAAGTCTAAACAAACAACGAGACCACAGCAATACTCAGTACCACGACATTTAACCCATGGTGTGACTGTTACCTCACTAGAGGGATCAATGTGGAGCTGCTGTGAAATAAAATCACAGTGTTCAAGGTCAGACAGCAATTCATTTGAAACCGGGCCAGACTCAATACCTTTCATAGTACATGACTCCCAGTGATAGGCAATGGCTAGTTGGTGTTTTTTTGCAAGCGATTTAGTCAGGTTTTTGAAATTTTTTAGATTTTTTTAGACTTCATACTGTGCAACTCCTTCCAAGATATCATGCATAATATCCAGCACAAAATTCTCAGATACATTAAAGTAAGTCAAGGTATTGAGTATAGAATTTCTTATAACACCGTAACAAGAGTTTTCGTTAGGGTTGTCAGCAAGATACTTATAATGCTCCTCATTTAGGTTTCGGTTACGCAACATCACTCGCGGATCATCCTCACTAAATACTTCCTGTGCTAAAACCTTGTCAGTGAGGCAGTCTGCAATAATGTTTTGCAGAAAAAGACTCGACGTAACCAAGAATATCATTTAGACCTAGGTTATCGGCGGTAATTTGCTGAATAGTCCCAAAAATGGGCTCCTCAGAAAATGACACCTTCATTCCCTTCTGCTCAAGTATCTGACACCTACAGTAAATGCATTTCAATAGGCTCGACAACCCCCCATTTCTCACTGAAATATTTCCTCCATTTTGTATCAATATTAAAATCAATTATGAAAATTGATTCTTTCATTTTAATTCTTTCTCTTAAACTTGTATGAAAATCATTAACAAAATCCTCCATGCTTTCAACAACTGACATAATTAAACTGTTTGCAACACCATTACCCTGCAATTTGGCAATTATCAATGCACACATTTCCCTGGAACTATCCCTTGAAACAGAAGAACAATCTTGCAAACTTGCATCATTATCTGATTTTTGCTCTGTGTCAGACACAACAAGTGACACTGCTTCATCAGGATTTGGAGCTTGTTGATGTTGTAGTGATATATTTGCACTGCTTGATGCTACACCCCCAAAATGAAATCTAGTTAAATGTTTTCTAAACCCTGCATAACTTTTAAATTGCAAGTTACAACCATCTTGAGCACAAACCAGCTCAAATTTCTTCCCAGGGTACAAACCATGTACAAGTTTAAGGTGCTGAATTAATTTGACTGTTGTAGCAAGCAGTGATTTACAGATGTAGCATCTAAACATCATTCAAGAATTTAGCTCTGAGCTCCTTTACCCTTGGGCTCTCACTTGTGGTGCCAACATCAATTAAGTAGACAGTAGTTTGGACAAAAGTGTATAGATTTTTGAGTGTAAGATCATAGGATTAAGGTTTAGGATAAAATCATAGGTTTAGGATCTAAACATAGGATTCATGGGATGCTGAAGAGGATGCTTGACAGGGGATGATCTTTTCTCAACCGCGATGAAGAACTGACTGATGGCTTCCTTGCTGCACCCTGAGGCAAGAATGTATGGTTGACGATTCTCTTCTGTCTCAAGGTGTTCCTGTATACTCCGGCATGAAAAAAAAATACTATCAATACTAATGACAAAATAATAAGTACAGCTTAATCAGTTAAACATTCATTTTAATCTTTTTAGCTTAAATGAACATCGTAAAGGACATGAGACAGTCCATAAGAAAAGTATATGCACCAACTGGCTGTTAATTCAATTTAGGTTGAGAATTATCAACTTACTATATTAACCCCCATTTTAGAGTTTATCTCATATTGAATTATCAACTGTAGAAATGGATTGATTCGAGGTACAACACTCATAGCCCATGTTTTATGTCACCAGTGCACCAGTTACCTACTTTGTGAAATACCACCAGATGGTCAACAGCCTGACAAACACTGATCTTATGGATTTTCTTTCTTCCTGAAGCCTGGGGTGATAAGAGATGCAGAAGCAGAACGAATGAAGATGTGTCACTGAAAAACACAGAACATATGTAAATGTGTATAATAAGTTTAGTAGATTTAAGCTGCAAAGCCATTGCAAGTTAGTGGTGTACAACTCTACCTGGGGAATCTTGTGCCTCGCTGCCTTCTCTGTTCTGTTTGGCAGATGACAGTAATCTTTTCAGCAGTGGAGTAGGAGTCAAGGTTTCTGCTAGTCTGATAACCTTTGCTTTGAAAGCAGTTGGCCACCTTTCCAAAAGTCTGGAAGCAGTTTCTGACCCAAAGAGTGCGATTTCCTAGGCAGATATTGACTTTGATATTGATATTATGGGGAAGCACAGGTGAAGCACTGCTACTTGGGCTACTATCAGGCAACACATTGCGATCGCTCAACAGCCGGAAGACGTGAGGATGAGAGCCGTGATATCTCTGTGCCCAAGTAGCAGTGCTTCGCCTGTGCTTCCCCATAATATAGTCCCAAGTCAATATCTGCCTAGGAAATCGCCTTGTCTTAATCTGCATCGCTATTTGTACTCGTTTGTACATGCTAGGTGGCAACATAGGATTCCATTCATTATGCTAAGCTAGCGGTGACCCTGCCAAACTAAAACAATGAATACACTGAGACATAAATGCATTTGCCCACATATCTAAATGTAGGAAAGAAGTTGAATAAGCCCTATTTCTAAAAACGGTGGAGTGTTCCTTTAAAAAAAAAGAAATTGAAAAAAAAAATACATACCAATCCTTTAGTATCCAGAAATCTAGGAAAAACTGAGAGAACAGTGGTGGATCTCTCTGGATCATGGACAAGGCGCTGTCTGTATTCAATCATTGCCCTCGAGTGTGCTCGGAAAGAACATTCCCGAACGTGCTTACAGTGATTAAATAAAAAAATTATAAGTTTTATAAAACGTGCTCCGGCATAACGAAAGACGACTCTAAGCATAATCAAGGCTTTACATCGTTTATAAAGTGGCATATATTACATGGGTTAATTAACAAAAATCACACGTCAGCGCTCACTGGCTGTATGATCTTAGTTAATCCTTATCGTAGTGGTTTTAAATCGAACAACAGATAAGACTAAGATTAGAAATGATAAATATTGGAATCAATTTACATTATATTTTTCATTTATCTATGCTATCAAGTGAAAATATCAGATACCACTTTCCACCACTCTTCCAGAGAAGGAAAATGGCGTCCGTCCGCAAGAGGTCTGGTTCAATACGACGTTTTGCACGTAAACTGGGGTGTGGATTCGTTAACTCTAAAATAGAGTTAAGGTTTGTAACAACGCAAAATGACACCAACACTTATTTAAAGCTGACACTTCTGGTGTTAAAACCAATCTGTTTAACACTGTCTTTTAACACTGGAGAATCAACACCGGGAAATTTACTGTGCAATTAAACACAGACAGGCAAGAAAATGTTAAAAAACAGTTTGCAAACAGAAACTACATCACATATACATCAACAAAGGCTTATTAAATTAAGTAATTAATTGTAATGACTAAAATACATTAATAATAATTGACAGGACACAGAAATCTGTTGTTTATGTGTTGTTTATTTGAATGCTTGTTTATAATCTAATGACAGCAAGTATATATTTGATTATATAAAGATTTGTGTGTGTATTTAAACAAAGCAGGTGAATTAGGATTTAGCGATATTATCACTGTATCTTCATAATTCAAATTCAAACCCTAAATCACATCTTAATTGATCAACTACATTTGGTATAAAGAGTCATTTTAGACAGATAAGTGAAATATACAAAAAAATTTGTATCAACTAAAACAGTTTTTCCCATCACTACATATTCATTAAATTTCTAAAAGTGAACACATTACTCACTCTGAAAATGAGAGAAAGAAAATCTAGAGCACTGCGAAATGAAACAATTTTAGACTCTGCTAAAGAGTTCTTTCTATCATTTACTGTTATTTTCTTTCTTTTTGTAAAATACATTTCCATCTGGTTGCTTTCTCCATTTCACTATGATGGTCTCTGGCATCTCCTGATCAATTAGTTTCTGCTTTATCTAAAGAAGAGAATGAATAAATTATTATTATAATGCAGAATAGTGACAATAAGCTCCTGTGTAAATACTATAAATATGCTACAGAAACTGAACCCAACAGTCTGACTACAATACAGTATGTCAGTGTCAGAGGTTGATGAAGATTCTGTATGCAGGTTCTGTATGCAGCAATGAAAAGGAGAAAAATTATGTTATAAATGGAGTCTTGAGAAGGATGAGACTCACCTGCTCCAACATTGCCTCCTTTAGTGCAGGATCATTCACATCCTGACTTGACTGAATCTTCACTTTTATGATTTGTCTTATGATTACTGGATATAGAAATGTAAAGACACATACAAGCACAAACACATTGAAATGTTTAAATATTAGTGTAAATGTTCAAATAATTATTTAAATATGAGACTGAATCAAACTTTAACTCACCTGAGTAACAGAAGAATGGCATTATGTCTGAGCACTGTGCATCAGCAGCCTGACTATTATTTATATAACCACAGTCTTCATTCCCCAGAGCATTATCAGGTTTTCCAGACATCCAGCTGATGGTAGAGAAGCTGTTACCATCTTGCCACGTCCAGCTGTCTCTGAACAGACCAATCCAAACCAAGCCAGGGTTCAGTCCTGCTATAATTGAGATTTCTGTTGCATTTCTAGCACTGGCCAGATCAGTATGATATGCTCTGCAGTAAGACTGAGCTGCAGACCATGTCATACTTTGAGAGATGTAAATGTACCTCTGATCACCGTATTTTTTTTCTATAAAAAAAAGAATATGATTACCACTTAAGTAAATATAAGTTAAATGACTAATGTTTATTGATGTTTATTAATGTCAATGCATCATTCATTAAGTGCAATGAATGTCACAGATAATTAAGATCTGGTGTTTTAACTGTTGTCATTAAGATTCCATATGTATCAGTTTTTACTATTTAAGACTAAGCACACACAGTCTATAATGTTTTAATCAGAGAGGCTTCTTTACTAACAAAAATGTGTTGTTCCTTACTATCAAAGCACACAAATGGGTTTAAGATGTCGCATGACAGATCACTCCAAACATCTATATTTAATGCACCACATAATTCATTTCCCCCCATGTTGTTAGGCTGTTCTGGTTTCCACAGTGTGTTCTGTGTTACTACTGGATCATTTCCCATGGACCAGCGCCAGCTGTTAATGGCACCGTGCAGTCCAATCCAAGCACTGGAACTGAATTTTTGTATCTGTACTTCATTCTGAAAATGAAGAATGTCATCACTGGTTTGGATGATGGCCAGATCAGTGTATTTAACTCGACAGTAAGCCTGAGCATCATTCCATGTTTTCCCCTGCCGGATCAGAAAGTAATGACGAGGCACAGACAGGACGAGAGGGACAAATCCTGTGGAGAAGAGGTTTACAGGATTTAATTAAGTTAACCATATTGTAATTATTCTGTATAAAAGACATTTTTCTTCAATTTTCTTCACACACACACTCTCACCTTTGAAAAACAGGAGTACGAAAAGATGCTGCTCCATCACTGATATGCTGAAAATCACGAAGAAAAAAAATTCAGAATTATCACATCACTACATGTGATTCTATCTGAATATAGAGAGTACACACCCAGCATTAGACTCTTTATCAGTGGATCTGATTCTTATGCGCTAGACTTTGATTCATGATTCAACTGTAATCACCTGCTGGTGTAATGATCTCTGTATAGCCCTGCTCTGAAGAACAATATACAGTACTAAAATATTCATTATCCCACATGTCAATCTCTATAAACCATTTCCCTAATAAAGTGTTAGGAAATTGATGTATTTCAGTAAAGAACAGAAACATACCTGAAATGTGAAGGAGGTAAACTCTCAGTGTTGTAGCTTTTATAGACCTCAGTGTCTTTCAGAGAAGTTCTGCAGTATCTGACCATGTAAGTTACTATTTATTCTTTTAGACTTGATGACTAAATGCAAATCTCTTCCTCCTCCTTCATTTTTTACTTTGCAAAACAGATTGGATGTAAATCTAAGACAGACAGGGCACAACTGAAAAAGAAAAAAAACAATTCTGGAGATGTTTATTCTTTAGTGTGTAATTTGAGAAAGAATTATACAGTTCTGTTTAAATTATTATTTTTATGGATACAGCATCATAAGGACAGCTTTGGGAATCTGAAACACTGCCAACTCTTTTACTGTATTTACAACCACAAGACAGAACTGGTTCAAATCAAACTACAGTATAGGGTTATGAATTTCATGAATTTATCTAATGATCAGATCATAATAAAGTTAGGAGATCAATAAGTATAGTTCTAAAAATAGCTTACAAATGAAATCTATGAAAGTGTGAACATCATTATCCGCCCCATTGTTGTGAAACTACATTAGATCTGGCACAAGAGATGAGCAAGAGGAGGTGATGCACACAGAAATAAACACAGTTTAAACAAATGAATTATATTTTCTAACAAGTCTAACATGATTTACTTTTAAACACCTAATTTTAAAAGGTGTAATTAGGTTTTAAGCAAAATATTACAATTACAATAACAGCTATTGCTTTACTGCTTCATGAGTAACATGTTTATAATAAGAGTTTGTATTATGGTACAAGGTTGTTAAAAATTATGAATTTTTCTCTGGCCTTTTCTGGTTATTTTCTTAACAAATTAACTGTAACAGGGTTTGTCTATAGTGAGGGGGCATTCACAGACACATAGTTAAGGTGTACTACAGCACTTAAAGGAGGGGTATAAATAACAAGCAACATTAGGGGTAATGGGAAATAGGTAAACTCATACAAGACATAATCACATTACGATAACAATACACCAGCCAGTGCCAACCAGTGCTCCAGCAGGACATAATCACAGTCTCTGACAATGAGGTTAAATGTGTTATAATAAAGTATCTTATAATTCCTTTATAAATACTTTTAGAATTATTCAATAGTGGGTGGATGAAACTGGATAAGATGGAGTACATACTGCAGACTTAATTTAACCATTATGGAACCTTTAGGAGAGGTTCTGAGGTATATCTTCTTTAAGAATGGCCCAACATCCCACCACAAACACATTCAGGACTTGTCTGACAGCTTTCTCAGAAGCTTTAAAGCTCTCCTAGAGGAACAGGGTTTATCAGCTCCTTATTAGTCCTTGTTAATAATAATATGTTATTATGTGTTTACATTATTTTCTACATTCCATCTGCATGAGTGTATAATCTACCAAGTCTTTAAAAAATTCATAAGTTTTCTCTGAGTTTCTTTGGTTAAAGCTAATTTGTGGGCATCTAGTACTTTATCTAGGACTGACGTCAGTGCCAAGCACAGGCAGATGATGAGCTGAGCCTCGGCCGGTGTATTTCCTTACTAAATGTACTGTAACAACGTTTGTACATTGTTTACCTTTGGAACCCTGGAATATTTTAAGTATATTTCCCTTTCTATACTATGTGGCTTTGAACATTACACCACTAAATACATTTATACATAGTTCATAATTTCATATATATAAATACTTCTGGAATATATCAAATACCTTAACAGTAAAAATATATATTTGAATCTCTCAGAAACATTTGCTAGACATAGTAGTGTGGTGTTGGTGAGGAGGAGAGAGATATATCCCAGGGGTAATTGATAGTAATTTTAATTTTTACTTTAATTTCATTACAGTTTTTTATTTTATTTCTTTGTACTTCTCATTTGAGATATTTATGAATCTCCTTTTGTGAATCTCTGTTTAATTATTTCTGGTACTCGTTGTTTTTATTTGTAGATTTATTGTTATCCATTTGTCTTTCTTATTATTTATATGAATCCTCTGTTAATAAACTACGTATAGACTGTCTGTCTCTCTCTATCCCCCTGTGTTCTGAGAAAAAAAAGAAGTGCAAGACTGAGTGGTTTGCATAAGCCATTTTGCTTGAAGAAAGACAAATAATCAGCTGAATTGTTTCTTGAAGTATTTTACATAAAGGTGGTTTTAGCTCTATAATGTCAGGAACAACTTATTTTTGATAGCTGGATTTCTGGACCTATGAACAGTAGGAATTTTTTTTTCTCATATTTAAAAAGAATTATTTACTGTGTTAAAGGAACTAGGAATTACTTAATATTTTGCTATTTATTTTCTAGTAAAATGTGTTTATAAAAAGATTTGTGTGTATATTTTCACAAAGCAGTAAATTAGGATTTCATTAGAATTTAGCGACATTAACACTGTTTCTCCAGAATTCAAAAATCAAACCCTCTTAATTGATCTTAATTGATCAACTACATTTGGAGTTGATACATTCTACACAGCTAAGTGAAAAGTTCAATGTTTTATATAAATAATGTTTTGTATCAACTAAAACAGGTTTCACCATCACTACAACCAGTGTTGTAAAGTAACAGAGTACAAATACTTCGTTACTGTACTTAAGTAGAAATTTCACGTATCTGTACTTTACTTCGCTATTTAAATTTATGTCAACTTTCACTTTTACTCCACTGCATTTCCTGGATAAAATGTATACTTTTACTCCGATATATTTCCACTAAGCATCTTCGTTACTCGTTACTACAAAATAAAATCAGATGAAATGTGTGCGACTGCAGTAAGGGAGGTTTGACGAATCACTGCTCCTAGATTGCATTACGCACATCCGCACACTCTACAGAGAAGCACAGGCACGCGCAGCGTGCACGCGCAGTCAGAGCTGGAGGCATTTATCTATAACGTTAATCAGCGGAAAGCCGCAAATACGCCAACCAAAAGCAGTGAAATTTCACTATTCTTATTACCAGAGTTGTAGCACAAACAAAATATTAATGCAAACAAGCCATTCAATACTAAATAAAAATACACATACATGAACTGATTTGATTCAAGACTGGCATCATTACATCATGCATAAAATTTTGGTGTCCACTTTTGCCATTTAATAATACCATAACTTTTGGCTTACTATGTAGTCATATAATATATAATATAAAACTCTTCTTATTTTAAATTCTCACTGAGGGCTATAACCCCTAAAGATGAAATCCTAGAACCGCCCCTGCTCTTATGTCCACCGAAAATTGCTGAAAATTTACTTTTTACTTCAAATACTTAAGTACATTACATATCAGAAAATTACTTTTGATACTTAAGTACAGTAAATATCAGATACTTTAAGACTTTTACTTGAGTAATATTCTAAAAGGTAACTTTCACTTCTACCAAAGTCTTTATCTAGTACAATACTTGTACTTTTACTCAAGTATTGCTTTCTAGTACTTTATACAACACTGACTACAACTCATTAGGTTTCCCAAAGTGAACACATTACTCACTCTAAAAATGCCAAGAGCACTACAGAATTACACAATTTCAGATTCTGCTAAAGACTCTGAAGAGTTCTTTCTATCATTTTCTGTTATTTTCTTTCTCCTTGTAAAACAAATTTCCACATTTCAGTTGCTCTCTGGCATCCCTCATCCATTAGTTTCTGCTTGATCTGAGAAACAGGACTTTTATTACTTAAGAGTACATGGCAGAGACTCTATGTGAAACCTTTAAAAATGCTACAGAACCCAACAGGTTCAGTAACCCAACTGGACCAAACCTTCACTCTTAGGATTTGTCATATGATTACTGAATATAGAAATGTTTAGACACACACAAACACAAACAAGTTTAAATGTTTACATATTAGTTTAAATGTTCAAATAATTATTTAAACATGAGACTGAAAAAACTTTAACTTACCTGAGTAACAGGAGAAAGGCATTATGTCTGAGCACTGTCCGAAAACAAATAAACAAATTCGAAAACACATTAACAAATCTGAAAACACATTAACAAATCCGAAAACACATTAACAAGTCAGACATCCTGGAAGAGGTTGGTATAGTTTGTGAATGGAAACTTTACAACATCGGACGAGACACCTTTCATTCACCTGTATATCTTTAATGACAGGTGTCTTGTCCAATGATCGGTAAGTTTCCATTCATAAACTATACCTACCTCTTCCGGGTTGTCTGAATCGGTGCACGAAACACATTAACAAATCAGAAAACACATTAACAAATCAGAACACACATTAACAAATCAGAAAACACATTAACAAATCAGAAAACACAACGACATTTCAGACAACCTGGAAGCGGTTGGTATAGTTTGTGATTGGACAAGACACCTGTCAATCAAGGTATACATGAAGTTCAACAGTCTGCCGCAGGGAAAAGTTGGAATGGATGGATGGAATGGATTACTGTGGCTCACTTATTTTCTTATATTTAAATGGAGAACTTTACACATTACACATAAGATTCCATACCTGTATATCTTGAGTGACAGGTGTCTTGTCCAATGATCGGTAAGTTTCCATTCAAAAACGATACACTACCGTTTCCGGGTTGTCTGTCTTGTCGTTGTGTTTTTGGATTTGTTAATGTGTTTTGGGATTTGTTAATTTGTTTTCGGATTTGTTAATTTGTTTTCGATTTGTTAATGTGTTTTCGGATTTGTTAATGTGTTTTCAGATTTGTTAATGTGTTTTCGGATTTGTTAATGTGTTTTGCACTTCTCGGCCGTTTTCGGATTTGTTAATTTGTTTTCGGATTTGTTAATGTGTTTTCAGATTTGTTAAGGTGTTTTGGGATTTGTTAATTTGTTTTCGGATTTGTTAATTTGTTTTCGGATTTGTTAATGTGTTTTCGGATTTGTTAATTTGTTTTGCACTTCTCGGCCACTGTATGTTTTAAATCTGATTCAGCAGATACAGGAAGCTAGTGGAGGAAACAAAGCAATGAGGTGATGTGAGAGAACTTGGGGAAGTTCACAATTCAACCAGCTACATTCTCGGTCAGTTGAAGCAGTTGGATGGTATTCAGGGGCAAATGTAAGATAAACCGTCATGACTAAGTCTTGTTAGCAATGTGAGCAGAGAATGCAAACTGGTCAGGTGCAAATTCAAATAGAGAGTTCTCCAGGCTGAAGTAAACAAGGCTTTGAAAGACATGGTGAGTTGATTCACAGTGCAGGGTACAATGCACATTGTTTTTAAGTAAAATATTTATAATAAATAATAAAAGTGTGCACTAGGTCTAACAGCTTCTTAAATAATCAGAAATCTTCCCTGAGCTTCGTTGGTCAAAAGGTTATTTGCTTATATATATATTCAGATTTTCATATTTTCATATGTTGATACTGCTGTGATATGTTTATAATTTTATTATAATCATTTTTATTACTTTTTTAATAAAAAAATATTTTTCTATGTCTTTCATGTCCTAGTATTGGTAACAGTACCATGGTAAGAGAGATATATCTCAGTATTAATTGAAAGCTAAAAGGCTTCTACTAAATATTACACATTGTTCAATTTTAGACATATTGTGAAACACACATTGCTGATGTCAACTATAATCTCTGAGGAAATTTGTGTAGATTGTAAAATTTGTGTAGACTGTAAAATGTAGATTTTGCGCCAATGAGGGAGAATTAATTTGGCACAGAGAAAGTTCCTTACTGTATATAATGTATATGGCAGGAATCTCTTCTTTAAGTGTTGTTATATTATTTACACTCACTCAATCATTCAACAGGGAAATACTTATGAAAGTGATCCAAAAGGGACTGAAGGTGGGCAATAATAGACGCCTTGATGCTGTTAACACTGAGTGCATTTTCCTCCATGAATTCTTCCAGTTCAGAAAGTATGTCTATGCGTCCCATTTCCACTCTCTATCTCTCCAACACACCAGCTTTCTCACAAATGCCTGCACTTTATCATTAAGGTACAAGATGTTTGTGTTTTCACCTTGCAGGGACACATTAAGGCCATTGAGTTTTTCAAAAATACATGACAAATATGCCAGTCAGGTTCTGTCTGAACCTTGTCACCCAGTCAGGATCAGACAGATGCTCAGCAAGTGGGGATCTTTGGACTGTGAGGAAAATGCGCACCTCACCCCGCAGCTCGTACAGGCATCTCAGCACATTTCCTTGCGACAGCCACCTGACTTCTGTGTGCAGGAGCAGGCCTTTGTGCTCTGATCCCATTTCATTACAGAGAGTGGAAAACAGTTGTGTGTTCAGTGGACGTGATTTTATGTAATTAACAATCTTCACAGCAGTGTCAAGAACATGTTTAAACTCTGCATTCAGGGTTTTGCACGCGAGGGCTTCTCTGTGATGCAGTGTGTGAAATTGAGGTGAGGTGCAACTTGAAGGCCTCGTGCCTTCAGTCCTTTCTTTTTTCCCAGCATTGCCGCAGCTTGAAAATGTCCTCGCCCGTGCATGATCCCTCCAGTTGCGTGCAAAATAACATTTCCTCATTTAGTTTCCCCTCAAAAATATATCTGAGAAATACAAGGAGTTGAGCGGTGCTGGACACGTCTGTGGATTCATCCAGTTCTAAGGCATACCTCTCACTCTTCTTCACTCTGTCAATCAGTTGACACTTGATATCCTGAGCCATGTCTGTAATGCGGCAGGATACAGTCCCATCAGGGAGCGGCACTTGTTCCACTCAGTGGCCAGTTTATCTCCATGCATGATGCGACTCATAACTATTGCTGCTGGTTTGATTAAAGTTTCTCCAATGGTGTGTGGCTTTTTTGTCTGTGCAATTAAATATGCTACCTCATATAAAGCCCTCTGAGCTTAAGTGGGGATAGTTGTTTGTTTAATAAGGACTTTTTTTTGTCCCTGTAACTCTCTCCTTTCTGCGGAAAAAGTCAGTGGGTTTATCTGTGAGGCCGGGGTGTTTGGTGTTCAGGTGTCTTTGCATTTTCACGGGACTCTCATGTGCGAGGACTTCGTAGCACACAACACATTGAGGGTGTTGTATCTGATTTATAACAATGCACGTGAAACCATAGTTTATGTATTCCTCTCTGTATTTTCTGGCTTTCGAGGAGGGATGGTCCATTTGCGAGGCATGGGTTTGGCGGGCTGCCCTTCCAGAGGTGGAGGGTAGTCCGGACGGCTCATCCTCTTCTCTGCCCTCTGCATTTTCCGCTGATCCCGCTCTCTCATCAGCAGGCATTTCTGCTCCCTTCTCTTTTTCTTTTGATGATAATAACCACCGTTTCATTTTTGATCAAGTTTAGATCTCAAAATAAGTTTAGCAAAGCACCAAATGTGCATCTACACATCTATATACGTATATATATATTATATATATAATAAACAGATGATTATGACACACACCAAATTGTTGTCTATTATCCGTTACGATGGCAAATTTAAGCATGCAGTTAAAACAGTTGAATGTATTAAATATAGAATGATTAGTATAGAATAACCAGATAATATTAATAATGTACCCGGAATCTTGTTCTGTAGTCGTGCTTGTGGACTACAGATTCCTAAAATGAGGGAGGGGCTAGAAATCGTGCTCACGGTTTCTGAATTTGTGTGTACGGATCACAAAAACCGAGGGTACGGTTTACAAATCTTAGGGCACGGATTGTTAACTCGTGCGTACGGTTTATTAATCCGTGCACACGATTTGTATAACTGAGGGAACAGTTTAATAATCCGTGAGTATGGTTTATAAACTGAGGGGACGAATTACAAAGCCCGTTTGTAGATCCTCCTTGGGAGCCTTTCGCAGGCCCAGCAGGACCCATGGTAGCCGCTCAATCCATCTGCCATCTGTCAGACTGGCCCTCAGTGCAGTTTTGAGAGAGCGATGAAAGGCCATTGGCCTGTGGGTGGAAAGCCGTAGTATGGTGCAGCTGCACACCTAAGATTCGAGCCACCTCCCTCCACAACTCAGATGTGAATTTAGGGCCGCGGTCTGAAGATATGTCTGACGGTGTGCCGAAACACGCCACCCAAGTGTCAATGAAGGCCTGTGCAACATCCGCCGTTGTCGTTGAGGTCAATGGAACTGCTTCAGGCCACCTAGTGGTGCGATCCACCATAGTCAGAAGGTGAGTAAACCCCCGGGAGGGTGGCAGTGGACCCACTAGGTCGATGTTAACGTGGTCAAAACGTCGCTCGAGTATCTCAAAAGTTGCCAGTGGAGCTTTGGTGTGTCTCTGCACTTTGGCCCGCTGACATGCCACACACGCTGAAACCCAGTTTCGAACATCCTTTTTCAATCCATGCCACACAAACTTTGAAGAAACCCGAGATAGCTGATCTGTAAGCCTGCACCTCTGTATCGGACTGCTGATCAGTAGCTAACTGGACAAAGTCTATACCCCAGTGTACTGCTTGCACAGCGGCCCTGGAAAGGGCCATCTGCTACAACGTTGCTTTTCCCGTCTATGTGCTTGATATCTGTTGTGAACTCAGATATGAAGGCCAGGTGGCGTTGTTGCCTTGATGACCAGGGTTCAGAGACTTTAGACATAGCACGAACCAAGGGTTTGTGATCCACAAACGCTGTGAAAACCCGTCCTTCCAAAAAGAAACGAAAGTTTCTGCCAGGAATAGTGCAAGCAACTCTCTGTCAAAAGTGCTGTACTTCCGCTCATTCGGGTGGAGCTGGCGACTGAAAAATGCAAGGGGTTGCCAAACACCATCTAGCAGCTGCTCGTGTACAGCACCCACTGCGCAGTCTGATGCATCAGTAGTGATAGCAATGGGGGCATCTGGAATCGGATGAGACAGCATGGTTGCCTGGGCTAAAGCGAGTTTAGTGTCCACAAACAACTTGGTCATCACCTCTGACCAGATAATCTGTGCATTCTTTCTGTGCCCTGTGAGGGCCCTGTACAAAGGATGCATGAGCTGGGCTGCCCAAGGAATGAAACGATGATAGAAATTAACCATTCCCAAAAACTCTTGCAGTGATTTGGGTGTGTGTGGAACAGGGAACTCTGTAATGGCGTTGACTTTGTCTGGTAGAGGAACTGCCCCCTCGCTTGTGATCCGGTGGCCTAGAAAGTCAATAGCGGCCAGGCCAAACTGACACTTAGCGGAATTATCAAGTTATGTTGGCCGAGGCGAGCAAACAGCAATTTTAGATGTGTCAGGTACTCCTCTTTGGACGCACTGGCAACTAAAATGTCATCTAAGTACACAAATAGAAAATCCATGTCTCGCAGGATCGAGTCCATCATTCACTGAAATGTTTGTGCTGCGTTCTTGAGTCCAAAACGCATCCGTAAAAATTCAAAGAGACCAAACGGTGTTATCACTGCCGTTTTTGGGATGTCCGCATGGAAGACTGGCACCTGATGGTATCCTCAAATAAGGTCCACCTTCGAAAAAATTGTTTTCCCGGGGGCGCTGTCTAGCTTGCCATGGAGTAGGACGTGCGGTTAGGAGGCTCCGGTGGATTATTGTTAGAATTGTTATTATTTCAAGCTTTTCACTTTTGTTTTTGCTCTTAATCCCACGTTTTACCTTCGTTGATTAGATATTTGAATCTAGAGGTAATTATGATGTCTGGTAAAACTACTAAGACCCGTAGTGCGTCTCAGTCGCAGATGCGGCCTGGTGCAACAGTTACGACCTCGCCTTCACATGATCCACCTACGTGTGAAGGGTCCATCGTGTCACAGGCAGCTTCTAAGGCTGATATTGACTCATTAAAGTCAGAGCTGCTGTCCTTTTTGAGGTCCGAATTCACCGAGGTTTTTAAGGCCGAACTACGTACATTGGAACATACATTGGGAGACGAATTATTAACAATAAAGTCGGAGCTGCAGGCGGTGAAGGCGCAGCTGTCTAGCAATAAAGCTGCGAATGAGGCTGCGGTGCGGGAATTAAAGGGCACCGTAGTTGAGATGGAGCGCTCACTTTCTGTTTGCACCGATGATATCGCTGTAATGCAACGTGACATGCAACGTCTTACTGTTGAATTCAAAAAACTGGAGACCAAATGCGAAGATCTGGAAGCTAGGTCACGGCGCGATAATGTCCGTATAATCGGTGTTCCGGAGGGTCCCAATAGCTCCACTGTCGCGAGTGTTGCCACGCTGTTGAGGGAGGCACTAAGTCTGGAAAAGGAGCCGGTTTTGGACAGGTCACATCGCACTCTACAGCCCGTACCAAAGCCTGGTGAACGACCACGAGCCATTGTGGCCAAATTTCACTATTATAGCGAGTGTCTTGATGTCTTACGGCACGCCAGAGAATTACAGCGAATTCAGTTTAAGGGCCTGAACATCTCTATCTTTCCCGACCATACAGTAAAAACCGCAAAAGCCCGGGCTGCCTTCAACGAAGTGCGGCGGCAGCTCCGTGGCATTGAAGGTGTGCGATACGGGTTGTTTTATCCAGCGCGGCTACGTATTACACACAATGGTGTGGGCAAAGATTTTCTTTCACCTGACGAAGCCAGCAAGTATATAAAAACTATCCAAACTGTTTAAAGTGTGAACATTTTTTTTTTATTTATTTATTTCTGTCGCTGTTGGAGGCAATGTTTACTTCGTGTGGTGATGCTGGTCTTTAACTTTACGCACTTTGTGTGGCGTTGTGTTCGTTTTTTTTTTTTTTTTCTTTCTCTTTTGGTGTTTTTTTATGTGTTATTTTTACAGGACTCAAAGTGTAAGTGATCCTGAAAACTTAGTGTTTGATTAATAAATGCTTGGTCAATTTATTTTGGGAATTTATTTTCCTCTAGAAACTTTGTTTGTATATGTACGTGGGGGGAGGGGGGGAGAAGCCGTTAACCAGATATAGTTGCTCGTAATTTCTGTTGAGTTAAATCTGCTGGAGCCTTCTCTTTGCTTATGATAGGCTTGTTCTCCGTGTCGTTAGCACATTTATTTGTGTGGGCGGCGATAGGTTTCTATTTTGATAGTTCGTGTTGCTGTCCCCTGGGGTTAATGTTAGAATGGGGACTCTACTTGTGTGTTGGGTGTATGTTTGTGTTTAAGTGTCGGATGCGCGCGCACAGGGGTGGGGGGATGGGGATCCCCCTGGCTTCACAGGTCCTGTTTTAATTTTTTTTCTATAGTTGTTTTTGGATGAATGGCTGACACTAATACTGGCCCACGTTTAGCTGGCAGTGGTGCACCTGTCCGGTTCCTTAGTTGGAATATTAGGGGCATGGGTAATCCTATTAAACGGTCTAGGGTTTTTACCCACCTGAAACGCTTACACGCCGACATAGTATTTTTACAGGAAACACACCTCCGGGTCAAGGATCATCATAGGCTTCATCGTCCTTGGGTGGGTCAAACTTTCCACTCCAATTTTAATTCTAAGGCACGAGGGGTGGCCATCCTAGTAAACAGAAGTATACAGTTTTCACCTGCCCATATAATTGCAGATAGGAATGGCAGATATGTCATTGTGGCTGGTACGTTGATGCAGACCAAGGTTTTGCTGGTTAATATTTACGCTCCAAATTTTGATGACCCTGATTTTGCCAATAGGTTACTGAGTAGTCTTCCTTTTTTAAATACCCATTTGATCATTTTTGGTGGTGATTTGAATTGTGTTTTGAACCCCGTTTTGGATCGTTCTAGTTCTCGTGCTGTATCCCAATCTGCAATGTCTAAATCGTTTTCCGATTTCATGTCACAAAACGGTTTAGTAGACCCTTGGAGATATCGCAACCCCGGGATCAAGAAATTCTCATTTTTCTCCCCTGTGCATCATTCATATTCCAGAATTGATTATTTTTTTATTGATAGCCATCTTAAACACTCCGTTGTATTGTGATCACTCCGTGGGCATTGTGATCTCTGATCATGCTCCTCTAGTGTTGGATATCCAATTCTTAACCCATAGACCTACACAGTCTCCTTGGCGGTTTAATTTGCATCTCCTAGCAGACAAGGATTTCTGTGCGTCTATTTCTGAAGCTATTGATGAATTCTTGTTGTTTAATCGTTTTGACTCTATTACTCTATTATATTACTCTATTATATTACTCTATCTCCCACTTATTATGGGAGACTCTGAAAGCCTATCTCAGGGGGCAAATCATTTCGTACTCTGCTTTCATGAATCGGAAGCACAGAGCTAAACTCAGGGAAATTTCATCAGCTATCAGCCAACTCGATCAGAGCTACGCGTCCAACCCTTCTCCAGAGCTATACAAGCAACGTGTTGAGTTACAAGCAGAATTCGATCTCCTCTCCACTAAAGAAACTGAACGCATGCTATTACAAACTTGTGGATCGTATTATGAATACGGTGATAAACCAAGCAGATTGTTAGCACATCAGCTAAGACGGCGGGCTGCATCACGCCTAATACCGCAGATTAATAATGACTCAAATGTTATCGTTACCGATCCCATAGAGATTAATGCAGTATTTGAGTCATATTACTCTGCTCTTTATAAATCTGAATGCCTTACTGATAATAAGAGACTGGGTGATTTCCTTCAAAGTGTTGATTTTCCTGTTATTGATACGGTCTCCACAAGGGACTTGGACTCCCCACTATCTGTTGAAGAAGTCAGAGATTCAATAAAGGCA
Source organism: Tachysurus vachellii (assembly GCF_030014155.1). Lineage (NCBI taxonomy): Eukaryota > Metazoa > Chordata > Actinopteri > Siluriformes > Bagridae > Tachysurus > Tachysurus vachellii. Next base: position 8,295,680 of record NC_083471.1, on the reverse strand, counting down.
ATGCAGGCTAATAAAGCTCCAGGCCCAGATGGTTTTCCAGTTGAATTTTTAAAAAAGTTTAGCGATAAATTGGCACCGCTGCTTCTTGGTGAGTTCAATGAATCTCTGGATCTGGGCGTGCTACCACCCTCTTTTAATCAAGCCTCAATAGCCCTTCTCTTGAAGAATGGCAAGGATCCCAACCTGTGCGGGTCATACAGACCGCTGTCACTGCTGAATGCCGATGTGAAAGTGTTGGCAAAAGTAATTGCATCCCGGTTAGAAAATGTACTACCACGTATCATATCTATGGAGCAAACTGGATTCATAAAAGGGCGGCATTCATTTTTTAACACTCGTACACTTTTCAATATAATTTGAAAATTTATACTTAAAATACTTAAAATTTACTTTGCCCACTGTCACCACTGCTATTCGCTCTTGCCATTGAGCCATTATCCATTAAACTTAAATCCTCATTAGCCTTTAAAGGTATAACTTGCAAGGGGGCGGAATATAAGGTATCCTTATATGCTGATGATTTGTTGCTATATGTGACGGATCCTGCAAGCTCTGTTCTTAAATGTTCTTAAATTCTGATCTTAATCTAAGTTCTTAATCTGATCTAAGTTCTGATCTTAAATGATTTTGGCTCTTTTTCAGGATACAAACTGAATTTTCTTAAGAGTGAGTGTTATCCGGTAAACAATACCGCTCTACACCTTCAGCACCTGAATCTGCCGTTCAAATTCAACTGTTCAGGCTTTAAATACCTTGGTATTACGGTGACCCGTTCCAGAGCTTGCAGGATCCGTCACATATAGCAACAAATCATCAGCATATAAGGATACCTTATATGCTGATGATTTGTCAGCATATAAGGATACCTTATATGCTGATGATTTGTTGCTATATGTGACCTTTGGTCTAATCTGGCCCAGTCTGACCCACTCTTCACAAGCACACACACTCAGGATGTGGATGATATTCAGTTTATTTTCTGCACACAAAGCAGTAAAAATGAGAGAATAGTGAGTCATTGAGATGATCTACAGCTCCATCCACAGCAGTTCTCTCTAACTCTGCTTTCAATATAACTAACAATTTACTCAGAATGTATTTAACAAGACAAATAAAAATAAATAAAAATTCTGAATTGTAATTTTTTTTCCAAGAAATTATACAACATGGCTTTGATTTTTTTCCTTTCTTCTTAAATTTAAATGTTGTGATCGTATAGTGCATTTAACATTAATTAAGAATATGAATAACATTGAATAAAATTATTAGAACATTAATACAGCATAGCAGTTTGCAATAAACATTTGCAAAACAAAGTAAATGCTATATAATAAACAATTACCTGCACACAAAGCAGTAAAAATGAGAGAATAGTGAGTCATTGAGATGATCTACAGCTCCATCTATTTAAGAAACATTTCATGTGGTTAGAGAGCACATGGGACAATGGCGCACATTAAAATATTAGTGCAATCACGCAAACAGAAATAAAATGATCAAAATTCCAAGAAATATAAACAGAAAACACTCCAAAAATCAACCAGCGTCCACTGTGTGCAATCCCTTACATGCATCGTCTAATATTTGAACATGACACCAATATTTTATAACTCTTAGCACAGAGCTGCAAAAGAAACGACTCACCCACAGCAGTTCTCTCTAACTCTGCTGCAGATAGTTCAAACTCAGCGCGCAATAGCGCCACCGGCGCGGCCAATAGGATGTATTATCACATTACAGCAGGATTTATCCAAAGAACCCTCTGTAATATTCATCCCGTTACATACACCCCCCTTAAATCCTGCTTAATGTGGGCAAACAACAACAAGAATTAAAACAACAGTGAAGAAAGATAGAAAAAAAAAGGGTATGGAACTCCCACCTCATGTGGTCAATGAATAAAGAAGAGAATAAAAACTCAACGAGTATGATTATCTGTCAATCAAAAGATTCTTCAATAAGAAGTACCTAGAGACAAGGGAGGCGCCTAACCCCAGTCTGAAAGTAGACTAAAGAGATGCCTGTTACACCTCAAAAATTCCATCATGTAATAACTCGATCGAATTTCAATCTCTATATCAGTTCGTTTCCGTGTTCTCAACTTTGTATGACAAACACTTTACACTGTAACACTAAGTGAAAACGCTTCTAAATAGATAAACAAAAGAACTCACTGTAGAGTCTGAACTGTCTGTGTTGTTTGTTCATGTCATAAATCAGTCTTTTAGTAGGCTTAATGACTCTGCCAAGTCTAGTGCGAGTTACTGCAGCCTCTGCCTGCCTTGGCTGTGTGCAAACCACAGACCCCTCATCATGGATAGCCTCATCCTTGACTTGTTCCCCCTGAGTTGAGTTAAAGTCTTGACCTCCTACTTCTGGCAGATCAACATCACTTGTCACTTTGGCATCATTTCTGTTCTGCTGGTTCCCAGCATCAGTGCTTGCCAAGTCCAGTATCTCTGACACACAATCTGACACGTCAGGTGAGTCTGTACAGTTTGTACATTCATCCTCCTTATCAAAACCATCAGTATTACTTAATATCCAGTTTGCAGTTCTGTCATCACGATCAACTTTGTTTTCCTGAAGATCAATTTCATCATTCACATCATTTTGATCTGATTCCTGGTGTTCATCAACTGGTAGGAAGTTCACAGATAACAAAAGATTTCTATGGACTATCCTCACTTTGTCAGAGTTGATTTCTCGAATCTTGTAAACATTGATATCAGGATACACCGCAGTGACTTCATATGGAGATGACTCCCATTTGTCAGAAACTTTTCTTCTACCTTTTTCGCCTCTGTTCGCAACCAACACTCTGTCTCCAACAGCCAGTGGACAGCCTTTCACCTTTCTGTTGTAAAGTCTGCCATGCCGTTCCTGTTCTTTCAGTGTGTGCATCCTTGCAATGTGTGCTGCTTCACGCAAGTCTTTCTTCAGCTTGGACACAAAATCTTTGTAGTCCACCACATCTTCATTAAGAAGCACATTTTGAAACAGGACATCAATTGGGAGACGAGGAACTCTGCCAAACATAAGAAAGAATGGCGCAAAACCTGTTGTCTCATGTTCTGTGCAGTTGTAACAGAAGGTGAGTTGCTGTAGTATCTGTGGCCATTTTGATTTAACTTTAGGAGGCAATGTCCTGATCATGTTTCCAAGAGTCCTATTGAACCTCTCAGCAATGCCGTTACCCATGGGGTGGTAGGGTGTTGTGTGTGATTTGTCTACACCTGCCATGGTCAATAGTTCCCTGATAAGCTTGCTCTCAAAATTAGCCCCCTGGTCAGAATGAATTCTTTTGGGGAATCCATAGACCAGAAAGAAGTCATTCCAGAGTCTTTTCGCAACCTGTTTGGCTGACTGATTTTGGCATGGAAATGCATGGGCCATTTTTGTAAAATGATCCGTCACAACCAGTACGTCTGCCGACTTTCCTTCTTTGACTTCTGCTGACCAAAAGTCGATGCAAACCAACTCAAGCGGTTCTGATGTTCGGATGCTCCCTAATGGGGCACAAGAATTGGGCTCTGAGGTTTTACCAACCACACACCGATGACAATTCTTCACATAATCATCAATATCTTTTTTCATTCCAATCCAGAAGAATCGTTGTCTCGCAAGTGACAGTGTTCTACTACGTCCTTGATGTCCTGCGGCATCATGGATTCCATGGAGAACTTGCGTTTTCAATGAGACGGGTACCACAAACAGGTAGAGTTTCTTGTTCAACTTTGGATCTCTTTTCACCTTATAAAGCACGCCATTACAGACAACCAGTTTATCACGGTGTTTCAACAATTTCCGCACACTTGTGGATTCCTTTGATTGTTCTTTCTTAGATGGTTTCTGACATCTTTCAATATAGTACAAAACCCGACACAAGGCACTGTCTCTTTCCTGTTCAAGCACGATATTGCTGTGTTGCAAAGGAGGACTAAACTGTTGAGGTTGTGAGATGGCTGGCACTGTCCCTAATACTTCACTCAAACCCCCAGTAGTGTGTGCTGCCAACACTGCAGAAACTTCCTGGCTCCCAGAAGAACCTGAAGGCAAGAGTCCAACACTGGTAGAGTCACAAGAACCTTTGCCATCCCTCTGCACCACCTGCTGATTACTAGTGTACTTGAAAGCACCTTGAACAGTGTTGTCAACTACGCCACGGACATCCTTCAGAAGGGATAAGTACGGTTCAGTGATAAGGCGATGACTTATGCAAGACTGGACAAATGGCTCACGACTCAGAGCATCCGCGACAATATTTTTCGTTCCTGGGACATACTTCAGATCAAAATTGTAAGAAGCAAGTTTTGCCACCCATCGCTGCTCGCATGCATCAAGTCGAGGTTTTGTCAGAATATATGTTAGAGGATTATTGTCGGTCCATGCTGTAAAGTGCCGTCCTCTCAGCCAATGGCTAAACTTTTCGCAGATAGCCCACTTTAAGGCAAAGAACTCTAATCTGTAAGCTGGATAGTTCATTTGTGAGCGAGACAGAGTTCTACTTGCGAAGGCTACAGGTCTGGCAATCTCTTCACCCTCCAGAACCTGCGACAATACAGCTCCCACTCCATCGAAAGATGCATCGACAGCCAAAACGAAAGGTCGGTCAAAGTCTGGGTGAGCTAGTGTTACATTTTTCGTTAATTCTAGTTTTAGGGTGTGCAAAGCTTCTTCACAATCAACCGTCCAGTCAGCTGGGGAAAGTTTGAGGTAACTAACTTTCTTTCTTGGCTTGCGTCCTTTTGTGGCAGGAGACTGTTTTACTGAACCTGATGTCAACTTGAATAGAGGCTTTGCTTTTGCAGAACATCCTTCAATAAAATGCTGATAATATAGGACCATTCCAAGAAAGGATCTGATCTTTTTCTGGCATGGTGTTTTTCCATCAGGTTCCATCAGATCAGAAGCCTGAATACTGTTAATTGCCTCAACTTTACTAGGGTCAGTCTTAATCCCTTCTTCACATACAATGTGGCCAAGGAATTTCACAGAACGTCTCAAGAAACAACATTTCTTTGGAGCCAACTTTAGGTTGTGATGCGACAACCTCAAGAGAACCAATTCAAGACGTTTGAGGGCTACTGACTCAGAGGGGGCAAACACCATCAAATCATCAAGGTAACAGAGAACGCTGCTGAAATTTTCATCTCCAAAGATAGACATCATCATTCTCATGAAAGTGGCTGGGCTATTAGAAAGACCCTGGGGAAGCCTATTATATTCATGAAGTCCAAATGGGGAAGAGAATGCAGTGTACTTTTTGTGTTCTTCTTCTAGAGGGACATTATAATACCCTGAGGTAAGATCCATGGTTGAGAAAAAGGTGTTGCCTCCTAATGCAGCTAACACATCAGACTGGTGTGGTAAAGGGTAGGCGTCCCTGACAGTCCTTGCGTTTAACCACCTAAAATCAGTGCAGATTCTGAGATCTCCATTCTTTTTCCAAACTAGTACGAGTGGGGAAGCATAGTCACTATGTGACTTGCGAATGATTCCTTTTTCCTCCATCTCATTTAATGCTGTCCTTAGTTTGGCATACTGGCTTGGTGGTATACGCCTGTATGGAAAACGGAAGGGTCTGTCATCAGTGAGGTTAATACGATGGACAAAGCCTTTAGCCTCTCCGCAGTCCATTTTGTCTCTTGAGAAAACTGAGTCATACTTCTCAATAATTTGCAACAGCTTATCTTTCCAGTGAGTTGAAACTTCACATGATTCCACGTCAAGATCGCCAAGGTTCAAATCACTCAAGACACGCTTCATCTCTTCACTGGATCTAGATGGTGAGGATTCCTCGGTACACTGCAAATTTGACTGAATCTGTTTCGGCAGCGGTAAATCTTGCACAGCAATACAAGGTGACACGTCAGCTATTTTCGCATTTCTCCTCAACACAACTCGGTGATTAGTGGGGTTGATGACTTTTAAGGGGATAGAACCATCTCCCCATAGCGGTGTTATAACCCTCCCGACCAGTATTTGTCTTGGTCTTGATCTGGATTCGGTCGGTTCCACAATAACAGTGCTGCCCACTGACAAGACAGAAGACTGAGGTAGCTTACCCCAAACCAGATGTTCTGTTTGTGGCTCTAACGTCACACTCCTTTGTAACTTTACAGTACCGACTTTTTTTGGTATGGATTCACCTCTCCATCTTTCAGCATTTGAGAAAAGAGACAGAAACATACAGCACTCATCACTCTCATTGTTACTTGACTTAGACATGAGCCTCCAGTAACCGTCAGTTTCTCTCAGTTGCATCAGAAGTCTCTTTATGACATTTGTGCCCAAAATCATTTCTTCGGTCTGCCCAGGTACAACTAAAGCAGGAATTATCATGGAGCAGCCATACACTGTAGCTTTAAGATCATAGACTGCAGTAGGGGCAACACGATGGCCACCACACCCAACAATGACAATATCTTCTGCTGACTGGCTTGTCATGTCTGGGATACTTTTCAGCACCTTTTCTATAGCGGACTCGCTAATAGTACATGCCATTGATCCACTATCAATTAAAGCTTTAAGTATGAGATCCTTTTCAACTGAAACAGATGCGTAAAACAGACTATCAGCTTTTGGAACTTTCTGAAAACCTTGAAGGATGACTGTATTGTCTGAAGTTACATCACTAAACATGTGACATACTGATTCATAATCTATTTCATCTTCAAAACTGGAGTTGGGAGATTCACTCTCAAGATCTACGTGATCCTCCCTCACACGTAGATCAATTAGTTTGACTGCTGGTTGACTGAGGATGCATTCTTCCTTTCCATCAGACACCGGACTCTGGGATGGTCAGGCGAAAAACACTGGAAACAGAGCCTTTTATCTTTACAGTGAGTAAAAGCAGAATGTGTGATGTCCTTGCACACTAAGCATGGTGTATCATTCAAGCCTGGAATGCTAGGCATGGTTCTTCTCTTTCTATAGTCCTTGCTTGACTGGGCATTACTACTATTACTCATCAGAACTCTCTCCAACATACCGATCACTTTTTCCAGAGCCATGTTTTCTGACTGTTTTGACTGAAGTGAATCCTGTTCAGCTTTCACTGGGTCTGGGCCGGGACTTATACGCATTTCATTAATAGTGACTCTATTCCCACATTCAATCTGTCTATTTCCTTGCCCAGTAGCTCTGAGATTTTTCTCTGAATGATACTCGTTCAGGATCTCTTGCACTTCATGAGCTGTCCATTTGTCAATGGTTTTCGAACGAAATGTCAATGCTAGATCTGAGTTTGGACAATTCCTAATGAACATGCGTGTGACTTCGATCAGTTGGTTATCTAGTACCTTTCCCTGTTGTTTCAGACACTCAGCTGTGATGTCGGCAGTATGGTTCAGGCGTAACCAGTAATCGAAGGGATCCTCCTGAGGTTCTGGAAGGGTAGTGTAGAAATCTTGCAAAGGAACAGGAGAATACTGTTGACAACTGAAATGCTTCCGTAGTAGGGTGTAGATTGCATCAGGATTTGTTCTGATATCCAATCCGCTAGACAGCATCCCCACTTTAACAACATCTTTGGCTTTGCCTCTCAAGTGGATTAAAATTTCTTCACCCTGCTCTTCAGTAGGCAGCAACCCCTTTTTTAAGAAATTCTTCATGAGCTCCACCCACTCATCGAGAGTACCAGTGTCAGATTTGTCACCTCTGAAAGTAGGAGGATCTTTAACGTCCCTCTGACGCACTACTTGAATCTGTGATGTACTAGGCATGGAGCACTGCTCAGGTGTGTATCTACTATTGTGGTTATTTCTATTTCTAGTATGCAAATTCAAATGTGCGAGGATACTATCTGCCAATTGAAGGCCTACTTGCTGCACTATATTACCCATCTGGCTCATCATGTCGCTGGTAAGAACTGGAGTTGATGTACTAATTGGCTGTGTAGTTTCAGAACTGCAATTCACATTAACAGGGTTTACGTTAGTATTTGGCTCAAGAAATACATTCGCTTCTAACCCCATACCGTTGATAGCAGCACCAATATTAGAGCTAGCGCCAATATCTGGGAAAGGAATTGGTGTCACCAGTAGACCTCTCCCTCGACCAACACTAACCGGACTGCTCACATACTGAGATCCAGGCAACCTTGTGTTTTCCATAATCAAGTAATAAGAGTACAGAAATGGTAAAATAAGAGAAAAAAAAATGTGTATACTATAACATACAACTGTGATACCTGGACAATAAAATATCAAACCACTCGAGTGCCCATTCAAAAGTGTTTTTTTTTTTTTTTGTTTTTTTTTTAAAGTCCAACAATAACTAATAAAAGCTTAGCTTAAGGATCTGTGCAGTGAAGAATGATGACAGGTCCGCCGGTCCGAAGTTGGGATGATCTTCGACCACCTTTATTGATATCCGGGTCACGGCACCAATGTGACCTTTGGTCTAATCTGGCCCAGTCTGACCCACTCTTCACAAGCACACACACTCAGGATGTGGATGATATTCAGTTTATTTTCTGCACACAAAGCAGTAAAAATGAGAGAATAGTGAGTCATTGAGATGATCTACAGCTCCATCCACAGCAGTTCTCTCTAACTCTGCTTTCAATATAACTAACAATTTACTCAGAATGTATTTAACAAGACAAATAAAAATAAATAAAAATTCTGAATTGTAATTTTTTTTCCAAGAAATTATACAACATGGCTTTGATTTTTTTCCTTTCTTCTTAAATTTAAATGTTGTGATCGTATAGTGCATTTAACATTAATTAAGAATATGAATAACATTGAATAAAATTATTAGAACATTAATACAGCATAGCAGTTTGCAATAAACATTTGCAAAACAAAGTAAATGCTATATAATAAACAATTACCTGCACACAAAGCAGTAAAAATGAGAGAATAGTGAGTCATTGAGATGATCTACAGCTCCATCTATTTAAGAAACATTTCATGTGGTTAGAGAGCACATGGGACAATGGCGCACATTAAAATATTAGTGCAATCACGCAAACAGAAATAAAATGATCAAAATTCCAAGAAATATAAACAGAAAACACTCCAAAAATCAACCAGCGTCCACTGTGTGCAATCCCTTACATGCATCGTCTAATATTTGAACATGACACCAATATTTTATAACTCTTAGCACAGAGCTGCAAAAGAAACGACTCACCCACAGCAGTTCTCTCTAACTCTGCTGCAGATAGTTCAAACTCAGCGCGCAATAGCGCCACCGGCGCGGCCAATAGGATGTATTATCACATTACAGCAGGATTTATCCAAAGAACCCTCTGTAATATTCATCCCGTTACATATATGTGACGGATCCTGCAAGCTCTGTTCCTGTTATTTTATCTATCTTAAATGATTTTGGCTCTTTTTCAGGATACAAACTGAATTTTCTTAAGAGTGAGTGTTATCCGGTAAACAATACCGCTCTACACCTTCAGCACCTGAATCTGCCGTTCAAATTCAACTGTTCAGGCTTTAAATGCCTTGGTATTACGGTGACCCGTTCCTTACCCAAACTTTTTCATGCCTGAAAAAAAATCTTGCTCCGCTTGTGGCAGACATGAAGTCGGATTTTCAGAGGTGGAGCAGTCTACCTCTGTCTTTAATGGGAAAAATCAATGCAGTTAAAATGATTGTTCTGCCCAAGTTTCTTTATTTTTTTCAATCGATTCCATTATTTTTACCTAAGTACTTTTTTGATTCTTTAGATAGAATCATTAATTCTTTTCTTTGGGGTGGAAAACCTCCCAGAATCCGTAAGACTCTATTGCAGAGATGTAGGCTCAGTGGTGGGCTTGCTTTGCCCAATTTTCAAATATACTACTGGGCTGCACATATCCAAAAACTAAACTCCTGGACCAATTCAACGGAATCCACTTGGTGCAATCTGGAGCTACTGTCTTGTAGATCATCCTCTGTATCAGCTCTGCTTTGCTTACCCCTTCCGATCAAACCATCTCAATACACTGACAATCCAGTCGTACTGAACACACTTAAGATTTGGTTTCGGTTTAGTCGTCATTTTAAATTTAGGGCTCTATCAGCACTGGGCCCCTGAATAAAAATAATTTTTTCCCCCCGTCTTTTTTAGATTCAGCTTTTTCACTATGGCACGAAAAAGGCATCAAGCAACTTTATGATTTGTATGAAGATGGCATCTTTCGAAGTTTTGCCAGCCTGTCCTTGGAGTATGGGCTGCCTTCAGCTCATTTTTTTCGATATCTCCAAGTCCGCAGCTTTGTATCTAAATGCCTTCCCAATTTTCCCTCTGTACCCCCCAAGCAACCTTGGGAGAGTTTAGTCATGTTCACTCCACACCAGCGTAGCTTGATTTCCCAGATATACATTTTCATTTTATCTCTCAATAGCTGTAATATAGATAAAACCAGGACCGCTTGGGAGGAGGAGTTAGGGCTGCAGTTAGGCGACGAATGTTGGGAAAAAGCCGTTGATAGGATACGGTCTACCACTTCCTGTGCCCGCCTCAGTCTCATTCAGTTTAAGGTTTTGTATAGAATTCATTTTTCCAAATTTAAACAGGCAAAAATCTATCCTGGGGTAGAGGACAGATGTGACAGATGTCATGCTTCCCCCTGTCATCTAAGTCATATGTTTTTTCTGTGCCCAAAATTACACGCATTCTGGACAGGTTTTTTCGGCATTATGTCCTCCATATTTGAAGTGCAATTGACGCCATGCCCTCTGATCGCTATATTTGGTATTACCAATGAGTCAGTATCACTGAGTTCTGTACACAAAGATGTTTTAGCCTTCTCATCTTTGTTGGCCAGACATTGTATACTTCTACAATGGAAGGCAATAAGATGTCCCTCCATCTCTCAGTGGTTTAAGGATCTGATGTTCTTTCTTAAGTTGGAGAAAATAAAATATACACTGAGGGGTTCTACTGATACCTTTTTTTGCAAGTGGCAACTTGTTATTTCTTACTTTAGGAGACTACAGGTGTTACCTGATTAGCGTTTTAATTCGGTCAATAATTGGACTGTATGCATAACCTTTTTTTCCGTTTCTTCAGTTGTTTTAACAGGGGGATGTGGGGTGTTTGTGCGTGCGCGCGTGAGTGTGTGTGTGTGTCTTTGTCTGGGGGTTTGTTTTTGTTTTGGGTGGCGGGGTGGGAGTGTCTGCTCTTTGTTGTTTGAAAAAGGAAAATGGAGAATTTCTGTATATATTCTTGTATTTGTGATTGTTGATTTTTCAATAAAAAAAATAAAAAATAAAAAAAATAAATAAAAATTGTTTTCCCAGCCAGTCGGGCTGAAAAATCCTGAATGTGTGGAACTGGGTATCGGTCAGGTGTGGTGACATCATTGAGTCGGCGATAATCTCCACACGGGCGGTAACCGCCATCTGCTTTGGGGACTATGTGGAGGGGCGAGACCCAGGGACTGTCAGAGCGTCGCACTATACCCATCTTTACCATGCTAGCAAACTCAGCCTTGGCCACTGCAAGTTTCACTGGATCTAACCGACGTGCCCGGGCATAGACCGGTGGCCCGGATGTTGAGATATGATGTACGACTCCATGGCTGGACACTGCTCAGGAGAAAGTGGGTTTAGTGAGACTTGGAAAGTTACTGAGCAATAGGGTGAACTCACAGTCAACCGTCAATGCGCTGGACAAAGTGGTCGTGGAGAAGGTGCTCCTTGAACAAGGTAAGACATTGAAACCTTCCGCGGTGACCAAACAGCAATTTTTTACATCGACCAACAGGCCATTCGTGCACAGGAAGTCTGCACCCAGGAGGGGCCTGCTTACATCTGCCAACACAAACTCCCACGTAAAATGCTGTCCATTGAAGCACAGCGGTACTAGTCGCTTCCCATATGTGCGTATCTTGCCTTGATTGGCTGCCTCGAGCGGTGAGCCAACCTTGCCTAAGTGTCTGTCCATTGTTGCAGGACACTAACCTGTGCCCCCGTATCACACAGGAAATGTTGGCCGGATAATGAGTCTGTGATGAACAGTAGGTAAGCAGTGTCGTTAGCTACTATGCTACTGACAGTCGGCAAATTGTGGCTCTCATTGAACGTGCATGGAGGACGGCACTTTTTGGCTTTTGCCCCAAAACGAGCGTGAAAGAAACACAGTCCCTGTTCAGCAGTATGCCGTGCAGCGGGAGCTAGCCGTTCACCCGAACCACGTGCTGCAGTTCTCAAAACAGGGTACAAGGATGTAGCTACTGCTGAGTCAGCTGCTGTACACTTGTGTGATGCTGCCTGATATACATCCGCCAGTTGTGCTAGTTCTCTGTAATCAGCTACCGTACTATTTGCGAGGGAGGTACGGACATTCTTTGGTAATTGTTGCAAGAATAACTCCTTAAACAGAAAGCATGGCTTATGCTCACCCAGTAGCGCTAGCATGTGGTCCATTAACTCGGACGGCCGTGAATCTCCGAGTTCAGGCAGAGAAAGTAAGCAGCGTGCTCTTTCAGTCTCCGATAAACAGAAAGTCTTTAATAGATATGCCTTTAGTGTAGAATATTTATCCCGATCCGGGGGATCTTCCAGAATGCTGATCGCTCGCACGGCCGTGGAGCTGCTGAGGGCTGCGACGGCGTAATAGTATTTTGTGTCGTCCGCGGTTATGTCCCGTAAGGCGAACTGAGCTTCGGCTTGCGCGAACCATACGACCGCTTGTTGCTCCCAAAACTCCGGCAGCTTCAGAGATACAGCATTCGTCGACATCACAAATAAGATATTTGTTCTGCATCGGGGTCACCAATGTAGCTTTGTAAGCTATCAAAGATACACAGAGACAGGATTGCTGCATGTGACCAGAATGGTCGTATTTTTTTATTAAACTTTCTGCGCAGGAACAACGCATCAACCAACTAACTAACTCTCCCACTTCTTAAAGGGGAAATGCCAAATATGTATGTGTGTGTTTGTCGGTGATACAGTATGTGAATTATGTATCAGTTATCTGTAGGTTGTTTGCATCTGCCACCACAACTTGTCATTTATTGTACTTCATCCTAAATCCCTTGTTTTGACCTAATATTTACTTCTATACACTTTTAGATTTAAAATGCAAATTGAAGTGAATTTTAGTGCTATATGCATACAGAGATATCACATGGCATTAGACTAATGTAAATTCATCAGTGGATCTGGTTCTTTGCTCTATTCTATGTTTGTAAAACCTTAATCCATGAGTCTCTTTTTAACTGTAATCAACTGTGTTGTAAAGATCCCTGTACAGCCCTGTTCTAATGTTCATTTTAGTTCAATGTACACTGTTAAAAATTGTCCCGTTAAAAAACAGTAAGTAACTTGCAGCACAGTTGCCAGCAAGTTACTGTTAAAATAACAGTGTCTTGCTGTTGTTGAAATTTAGTTTGTTACTGTTTTTATAAATACAGCATAAAGCTGTTATTTTCTACATTAACAGTAAATTACTGTCAAACCCATTAACAAACTCATTCATGTTTATTTGCACTTTTTTTAACTGTAAACTATAAATATGTTGTTATTACAGTATACTGAGAAATGGACTTAAGAAAAAACATGTTTTAATACAATGTACAAATATAGCCTTTGAAACATTATAAATTGAACACAATGCAGTGTAACTTCAAAATGTGCTTTATTGAAACTTTGAAAAACAAAAGCCACTTTAATCACAAAATATTCTCAAAATTATTGGCTGATGCAAGTGGAAAAACTAAAACTTAAGCTTCAGAATAAACTTTTGTTTCACTGAATAAACAAAACATTAATATATTATTAGAAAAAAATAAATGAGTGACTCAGAGAAATAGTGAGTGAACATGAATTACTGAATCATTAGTAAATAATAATTACTGAATGAAGAAAGAATTCAATGAAGAATGAAGTCAAAATTTAGGTATTCAAGAATGAACACCTGAAAAAATTTGTGCGACTTTCACACTAAAAGCATGTTTTCATTGTGTGTGAAGTGTAATTTGTAAGGTGTGTGTGGTATGTTAGTGAATGAGTGGGTTCACGTATATGAAGTCACATTCAAAGTCCATTAGCTTCTTAAGGAGACTGGCAACCCGAGTGTTGCATGATTTCTTTTTGTGAGCGACCTTCCCTGTCCGCTTTGATAGAACTTGTCCACCCTTGGTGCCTTTTTCAGGATTATGCCAATGAAGCGCCTGAAAAAAATGCATACATTCAAAATTAGTGTGGGTAAATGTTTACATAACGAGAATGTGAATAGAAATTAATATATGAATTGAAGCATCTAACCTCTGAATAAATTCCAACGTGGATGCAGCATCAGCTTCGTACTCCACATTGAAAATGTAGAAAGTCGAAAACACAGCAGCAAGTCCAGACAGGAAACTTGGCTGGATGCCCTCACAGATTATTTGCCCCTCAAAACTAATCATCCATTTATGAATGCAGCTTCCTGGTTTTTCACCTAAAACATTCCAAAGAAAAATATTGTCAGGCAGTCACATAACATATTCATTTTCTACTGCAAGCTTACAAATAAATGCAAGGGAAAATGAAATCATTTGAAAATCACATGAAACTGAAATCACATGAAATCATATGTACATACTGTATATTGTGAAATTGTTGCTGCAATTTTTATGATTTATTTAACTCAATATTTTTGCTCAATAGTTGAAGGGTAAAAAAATGTAATTAATTAGTCACCCTCACTTTCAAAGAGTTTTCATTTTCAAAACTAAGCTATTTTTAATATTCTTTCATCATTTCTGTTCATCCATTAAATGTCCAGTCAAATCCAAAGTAAAAACGGAAACACAAACACACTAGCCTGACAGACGAAAACAAACCTCATTGGTTCTCACGTCAAACAAGCATTAAGCTTATTTGCTCTATATATGCTCAACATTTATACATGAATAAACAAAAGTAAATCCAATAACAATAACTTTATTAACTTTTTGAAACATTTTGGACTTTCAATTGATGAACAAAAATTTATGAAAGATTTTTATTAAGCGCTTCGAACGACATGAGTGTGGGTAAAAGAAAGCAGGATATTTATTTTGTGTGAACTGTCCCTTTCAGTGTTGTATGAAAGCATTTACCATGTTTGCTGAAATACAGAAAAAACACCCCTTGTGGCTTATGCAATAAAATAGACTATACATTCATACAGTTCTATACGTACCAAGGAGTATCAGTCGAGGAGTTGCAGGTAGTTCAAGTGTCCTTTCTACATCAGCTGCAGTGGAAGATGCCTAAGACACAGTTGCAATGATGCAGACATAGAAAATACACTAACAATAATGCCTTGTATGCATTTAATTTTTAAAAGAGCATGTCTATTTCAGTTGTTAGGAAAATAATAACATGATAGAAAATAAACATCAACAACAAAACTTACATTTGCAAAAAGGATCAGCCCTTCCTGAGTCTCAGAGAAGTGAGCCATGAGAAGTTGGATGATGCAGAAGGAAAGCTCGAGGTCTGGCCGCAGAGAAATGACTGCCCTGACATCTGCATTGGTGGGTTTGTTGCTGAAGAACTCCACAATGGCTCTTCCACACTCTTCCAAGGCAAGCTCAAGTGCACGCAAAACTTTGGTATCAGTAAGAAGCTCAAAATGAGCATAAAGCCCTTTCTGGGTGAAAAGGTATGGCCACTGCTTTCTTAAATCAGCGATGGTGGGTGCTGGTAATATGATTATTTGCTGCTGCTGGAGGAAAAATGTTGTTTCCATAAGTTGCTTAACTTCTGCTTTTTCAACCCCATTTATTCCATCTCGATGGTATATATTTTCCAGGCGCTGTCATTTCTGCTCTATGGTTTCATTTGTCTCCTCTGGTGGGAGATCAGGCTGGAATCTGGTGCAGCCATATGTATCAGTAGGCCCTCTCTTGAGTCCATCACCAGATGAACGGTGTTGGCGAAAGCTGGTGGTACGGTTCAGATTTTCAATTCGGTTTTTAATTTGAATTAACAGTGAGGTATAACCATTTCCTAGTACCTGAGCATTGTCACGGATATCAGCAAAACTTTGAGGATACTGGCAGATGACGTTTCGGCAAACTATGACACATTGTCCACATGTTGGGTTTAGCTCATATTTCATCTCATCTGCCAAAACTCTGACCATTTGTTGAAACAAAACAAAACAAAAAAAATTGGTCCCATCAAAGGCCAGTAAACAAAATATTGGAAATATCTGTAACCTGTAAACGCCTGTAAAAAATATGAGTAACCACATGTTACATTATAATTAAATAATAATAATAATAATAATAATAATAATAATAAAAACACTGGTCACCTCTAAAGCCTGTAAATAATAGGAGATGAACCATCTGAGATTAACCATGTTTTAAATTATAATAAAAAATAAAATAAATAAATAAAATAAAACATTGGTCACCTCAAAGGCCTATAAATAAATATTTACAGATGATGAACTTATCCCATTGAAGTCCACTCTATAGAGATAATTACTGAAAACATAATTTCTTTAAAACGGAAGAAAAAAGGCATGAACAGCTTGGATGACAATGGGTTAAGTAAATTAAATGTAAATTTTTGTTCTGGAAGTGAACTACTCATTTTAAAAAGGCCAGTCAGAGCTACTGTTTAAGAATTAACTCTATATTGCAAAACAGTAAGATTTAAATCCACATTACCTTTTTGAAATGCTTCCAGAAGCTTCCGTAGTTGATTCTGCTTTCTTCCATAGTAGGCTGGCAGTAGGTCAGCAATATCTTCATGAGTCACATATTTCAGGTCTTGTGTGGATTCCAGACCGGAGTTTAATAGCTTGTCTATCAATGCCTGTAGAGTGTCTTTGGAAATTGTTTTCAAAGTTCTGAGGATGATACCCCTCAGATCTTCATTCACAATGCTCATTGCACTACAAAGAGGGAAAAGAATGATGAAGAACAATTAGTGCCATGTCATGAATTGCATACTGAGGTAGAGGGTAATAATCCAATAGGTCCTCCTGGTTCACACAGTAGTAACAGCTCTTGATTGGTGTGATGCAGTGAACACCTACATCATGTAGACACAAAGCCTTATATTTTTCAGCGAAGAAGTAGACTGCAGAGTTTTTATGATTGAGTATCATAATAATCTTACCAACTTCAAGCCCATCCTCATCCTTACTAATAACAACAAACATGTTTTTGTTTGTATTTAGTTCCTTTTACAGTTACTTCATAACCAATCAAAGTATTTTCAGGTCCAAAATCATAATTTGCAACTGATTCCCTGATGCCATCACTGTAGTGACTTGGAAAAAACTCAGTTGCCTTTTCTATAACAATTGATGGTGGGAAGAGATTGCCGGCACTAAGATACAGTATGCTTGTAAAAGCTGGTGTCTTTCCGCAAGGCTTGAGCACACATTTTTAAAGTTACGCAGTTTTCTTGTGCACTGTTTAAAGTATGTGTGCTTGCTTTCGAACCTCATAGTCCACAAATGAATAAGTGGACCAAACTGAATGATGAGCTCTGGATAATGGCTTATGTAATGATGCTTAGGTTAAAGGTGATGATGGGGAAAGATTTGTTTTCTGGAATGCAAGTATTGTTCAATAAGGACCCTTAAATAGCCTATCTGGTCAGCAGAAATCGCTGGTGCACAAATAAATGCTACAATTTCTCTTAGTTGTAACACTAGTTGTCTCTTTGTCAGCAGGAGATGTAATCTTCTCTCCGATCAATACCGGTAACAATCTCAGTAAGCACCAGTTCTGCATTGCATGGCCACTCAGTCTATCACTTCCTGGTCTTACCTCACAAGGTTTGTCATTTGCATCATTACCTAAATATGGGAACTGATCAATGATCCGATTAAATTCAGTGTAAGTGAACTGTTTGCCAACTGTGACAAGATGGTTGATACACAATGCAAGATCAAAGGCTACAATGCCTTCAAAGAAATCATGCCCAAGACACGGAGGCAACCCAGATTGACGTACATGAAACATAGACAGGCTGTTGAATAAGGAGTCAAATTTAATACCTCCACTATGAGCAGAATGCTCCTCGAGGTTCTGAACATGCTGTTTGTATGACACTGGTGTCCGATTGTTAGCTTTGGACAAAGGATCTGCGTGAAACACATCTTTGTCTATTTCACAATATTGACAGAAGCACCTATTGCCACTGAAATTTTAAAGAAAACCTCCGATGCTGTGTGATCCCAGGTTGTCTCCACAAATGGCTCGCAAGATTCCTCTGCATACCTGTCCATCAGGTAGCACTATGCCATTAGTCTCAAGGTTTTGAAGAGCTTTCATTAAGCATCCCATGACCAATTCCTGAATAAAATACTTGAAATCTTGTTCTTTACACAGAAAAACCAGTTGCATCTGGTCAATAACTGACCGGTTGTGTGGTAAATGGTCTGCAAGTGTGAGATACATAGCTAATATTTTGTGTTTTTTCTTTCCTGACCCCAGAGGATTAACAACTTCAAATGAATCTTGATAAAGTATCAAGCCTAAAGATGACCTCTCCGTCTGGGCCAAGTTTCTTGTGGTGTTTTCACCATCCTGCACATCTTCAAAAATATCCTTTAACTGGATACGGCTGTGTACTTCTCTGTACTGCCTCCACACAGACTCACAATGAAAAAGGGCCTCAATCGTCTGTTTCACAGGGACATACTGTAAAAAACACTCTTTGCCAGCTTCGTTATGTCCTAGACCAATGGGCATAGGTTCAACATAATTACTGTAAAACTGTTCTTGAACACTGTTTTCCTGCGCTGGTCTGTTTTTAGTGTGTGGCTATTACATGCTCGTAAGAGATCGTCTGCTTTCAGACTGTCCATGACATCATTAATGGAAGCATCTGGAACCCCAAGTGCAACCAATTTCTCATTTAGTTTGAAAAGTAGATGTGACTGGTTGATGTCATAAACTGACTGCATGTCTTCAACGATAGTCTGAATAACTGAAGATGGAAGCAATAACTTTCAGATTAAAAATGTAATTTCAGATAAAAGAGAGCAATATTCTTTAAAAATAACGTCTCATCGATATTTTCTGGACTAACCTCCACATTATCACTATTTCCAACTACGCCAGTATGTTCTTCTATCATCATATCACTGTCAGTAGCTTCAGTCCCAAGTGATGTGGCAACAATGGATTCACTTAGGTTTACCTCTGTTGAATGTTTATCTTTTCTTGATACATGAGAGGTAAAGGTGGATATCACTGAAAATGTTTTATCACACTGCTTAAAGGGGCATGTCACCCTTCATCCCTCTTTAATGTGCACTTTAAGATGAGAAAAAAACTGAGTTAGTGTATCACATTTGGCACTACACAAGTCAACATGGCATGCAAAGTCTACTGCAGGGTACAAATGTGATCTAGGCACCACCACACAATCATTGTGGTGTCTGTAAAGATGTGATTTCAAAGCTGCTAATTTTGCGAACTTCCTGTTACAGTCCTGGATGCAACAATGAAGAAACAAGTTATGGGTATTGCTGTGAATCCTCATGTGCTTCACATAGGCCACTGGAGTAGTGCATTGCTGCCCACATAACTGACAAGCAAACATGCTGACAAGTAAAAATGGACAATGTTTGGGCAGAAAAAAATTAACTAAAAAAATCTCAACAACAAAAAAATCTCCACCGAAATAAAAAGTCCATTAGCCTACTATACAGGCAAAGTAACATTACAATACAAACGGACAACACAAAAAAAATTGAACCAGAATTATTCTTACTGAGTAATCTATCGCGTAACTTATTCTAACAAGCTAACTTGGAACGAAGAAATCCAAAATACAGCCAACTTTAAAGAAACAAAACAGCAACACTAGTAAAGAAAAACTCTCCTCAGTATACATACCTGCAAACTCACAAGAGGTGAAAAAGGTGACAAGGTTCGAAATATACACCTTTAGTATATAGTATATAGACCTTTTTTAGGGTGGCTCCAGCCCCCTGTCTGCCATCTCAGCCACCCTAAAACTATAAGTATAATTTTTACTTTCATAAATAAACAATAAAAATTACGTTAAAATGCAGGACATGTCGTGGATGGGAAAGAAAATTATTTATCAGTTTGATCCAAGAGCGATTTTTTTACTTTGCTTTTACGCTCGTGCATTGTAGTCTTTCAAAAGTGCGTTATTTGAATGGAGAAGCACAGGTACGCGCAGCGTGCACACGCAGTCAGAGCTGGATGCGTTTATCTATAATGTTAATCGCCGTAAAGACAGCAACCAAAAGCAGTGAAATTTCACTATTCTTATTACCAGAGTTGTCATATAATATATAATATAAAACTCTTCTTGTTTTAAATTCTCACTGAGGGCTAAAACCCCTAAAGATGAAATCCTAAAACCGCCCCTGCTTGGAACCTTAATAAATTGATGAACACAAATATATAAGACGCGAGGATGATTGAGACGTGAGGCGTCATCTGCTTACTAGTGCTTCACACTCCAGTCCAGTTGGTGGCGGTGAATGCACCAAAAGTTGGTTTGCCATCCGCCATAAAAAGTCATTAGAAGTAGAGATGCCACCTAAGCACTACACCTAATTACTGGATGGAAGTAAGCGGTTTCGGACGCAGCTGAACACACACACAAACTAAAAACTCTTTGGATCTCCACGATTCACACAAATGACATTTTTTGATTAAAAACGGCGAATTTCGGCGAAAAGCGACTAGTTTGCAGGTATGAGAATACAGTTATGTACAAATTAGAACAAGCTTACCCAAATTTGCAAGCACAACGTTATCGAAATCAACGTTTTGTCCAATATAAAATAAAGGTATATTAAGCAATAAATTAAAACATCTCAAGCTAAAATTAGCAAACGAGATGACAATCATTTCAGCATGTTACAGATACATCAGTATTACTTCGTTGCTATGGTGTTTAAGGCTTACTTTGCAGAAGAGTTTACTTCATGTATGTAGTATTTCATGTTTGATTGAACCCACCTTGTAATCGGGAAATATCTGAATCACCGTTGGCACGGTGACTGGTTTAGCACTGAAATGGACGTATAAAACAATTACAACCTAAGCATCCACAATTGTTACAGTTATTTGCAATTGCAAACGTGTATTTTGTGTAAGTTAAAAGGAGCAAGGCAAAGGTACATTCATTCATTCATTCATCTTCTACCGCTTATCCGAACTACCTCGGGTCACGGGGAGCCTGTGCCTATCTCAGGCGTCATCGGGCATCAAGGCAGGATACACCCTGGACGGAGTGCCAACCCATCGCAGGGCACACACACACTCCCATTCACTCACGCAATCACACACTAGGGACAATTTTCCAGAGATGCCAATCAACCTACCATGCATGTCTTTGGACCGGGGGAGGAAACCGGAGTACCCGGAGGAAACCCCCGAGGCACGGGGAGAACATGCAAACTCCACACACACAAGGCGGAGGCGGGAATCGAACCCCGACCCTGGAGGTGTGAGGCGAACGTGCTAACCACTAAGCCACCGTGCCCCCCGGCAAAGGTACACTCACCGGTTAAATCATAGGATGAAGACGGATGAAATCCACATGTGCTCGCTGCAGTTTTCTGTTCCCAAAATACTGTTAAGTGCTGTTTTCTTGCCTTTGTGCAATAAATATGGTAACGTGCTGTTAAATTTTGTCTACGTCATTTCACCAACTGTAAAAAAAATACTAATGCGCTGATTTTTAACATAACAGTATTATACTGTTAAAAATTTGCCGTAAATTAACAGCATTTTTTAAGAGTGTATTTGAACAGAGTTTTTAACAGTTGATATTATCTCAAAGCAGCTTTACAGAAGAAGACATTTATTTTTGCCACGTACACATTTCAGCACAGTGAAATTCTTTCTTCACATATCCTAACTATGGAGATAGCTGACAGAGCACAGGGTCAGCCATGATACAGCACCCCTAGAGCAAAGAGTATTAAGCGCCTTGTTTAAGGACCCAACAGCTACAGCTTGGCAGTGCTGGGACTTGAACCCCAATCATCTAATCAACAACCCAGAGACTTAACCACTTGTGCCACTACTGCTCATAGAAGAAGCATAAAAACAGAATAAAAGTTTTTTTAATGTTTAAATTTTAATTACTATTAATCTCTAACATCTATCCATCTATCCATAATGAGCAAGACTGAGGTGACAGTGGCAAGGAAAAACTCCATGAAATGATATGAGGAAGAAACTTTGAGAGCTACCAGGCTTAGTAGAAAACCCATCCTCATTTAGGTAACACTGGACAATAAATAATTTGAATGTAAATAATGTCCTTTCTACAAAAGTTCATAGTCAAGTGTAACTGTGCAAACAAGAGTTCCTGAGGAACTAGTAGGTCAAAATAATTTATGAGTTTTTATTGCAGACATTACACTTATTTCTTCCTGCCTACATCTTCAAATGTTCACTGATGAATAGCAGAGCACAAAAATGACCAACTGATTGTAGTTCAAAGAAGGTGTTATATTCGGATCTCCAGATCCGACTACAGCGATCCCATGGGTCATGGGCTGTCCATGCAGATCTATACCAACAATGCACACCACCAAGTGATGAGACTCAAATAAGGTGTAGGGTGTCAGGATAGATCAGGTAGGTCCATAAAGGAGAAGCAGAACTGGGAACTCAGTACACTGGGAGCTCGTGAGTGGCATGTATAGCTCGACAGAGAGAGAGAGAAAAAGAAAGAGAAAATGAGATAGAGAGAGAGAGAGAGAGAGAGAGAGAGAGAGAGAGAGAGAGAGAGAAATTATAAGGTATGCTTGTGATCATATGATGTTTAAAGACAAAGTGCATTATGTGTAAAGTGCAGACAGGGACTCTGCTAAGACTAGCTATGACAGCATAACTAAAAGGGAGAGCCAGAAGGTGACACAAACCTGAGGACTTCCTTGGACATAAAGCTCCGATCACTCCACAGTCAGCAAACCTGAGTGACTTGCAAGGGTGGCAAGGTAAAAGCATCCAAACACCATAGTTCACCAAACACTCTATGCTCATGAACCCAGATCTGCTCCTTTAACTAAGAAAAAATATATTTATAAAAGGCTAGATTAAAAAAATGTATTTTCAGCCTGGACTCAAACACTTAGACTGTGTCTGAGTCCCAAACATTAATTGGAAGGCTGTTCTATAACTATGGGGCTCTGTAAAAAAAAGTCTGCCCCCTGCTGTAGCCTTTGCTACTTGAGGTACTACCAAATAGCCTGTACCATTTGATCGAACCAGTATTTAACCAGTATTGTCTCTGTTCTATGATGAGGGATGAATACTGAAGGCTACATTTCAAGAATGTTATTCCTATGTAGGTTTGAGCATATCTGCTGTGCTACAACCTTTTCTAGGATCTTGGAGATAAAGGGGAGGTTTGATATTGGCCTATATTTGGACAGCTGACAGGGGTCAAGGTCAGTTTTTTAATCAGGGGTTTCATAACTGCAGATCTACCAGATCTACATTCATCCACAGATCTACCAGCTCCAGTTGGACTCTGTGATACTAAAGAGGAGATCTGAACTCCATGTGATCCGTACACCAATACAATTTGCTTGACTGTATATTTATAATCACACCCTCCAGTGTCACCCATATGAGGATGGGTTCCCCTTTGAGTCTGGTTCCTCTCAAGGTTTCTTCTTTTTTAAGGGAGTTTTTCCTTGCCGCTGCTGCCTGAGTCACCTCAGACATTACTGTCTACGGGGCGGCTGTGTCAAGGAAGTTTTGGACAAAGTGTGATGCCGAGGTGACCCCCGGGCTCGGGTGATCAACTGTTATACTGGCCACGTATCCCACATATGTTAATCTTCAGGCAGACAGGAGAGTTTGTTCCCACTCTCTGCTTACTGCCTTCTCATTTTTTTCTCACTGTTGTTCATTTATTGTTCCAGATGCCATGATATGTTTTCGTAACGGTTTTGTTTTTCATTTACAATGTATACAATGCTGTTTTGATTTATGGCTCTTAAAGTAATTTCTTGGAACGTCAATGGTCTAAATGGTGCAATCAAAAGGACAAAGTGTTTAGATTATTTAAGATCTAAAAAGGCGTCCGTGGCATTGATACAAGAATCTCATTTGAAAGCAGGTGACGTTAATAGATTTCAAAACAGGCATTATAAATTAGTCTCCTTTTCCTCCTCCACTAAGAAAACAAAGGGGGTTATGATACTTATAGCCCGTCATCTCACTTTGCATATTCACCATACTAAGAGTGATACGGACGGCCGTATTACATGCGTGCTAGGTACATGGTCCCATAATAAATACGCCTTTATCTCAGTTTATGCCCCCAATGAATACGACAATGTATTTTATCAACAACTCACACAAATGATATTAAGCCTTAATGGCTATCACCTTATAATAGGCGGTGATTTCAATACGGTGCATGACCCCATACTTGATAGGTCTCATATGTCACAGTCTGATCCAGCCTCTTCTAAGATGTTTAAAGATTTTATAAAACAAATTAGTGTATGTGACATATGGCGACTGAAAAATGACAAAGTCAAAGATTTCACTTTTTTCTCAGCATGCCACAAAACCTTTTCTCGTATTGATTACCTACTGGTATCACCTGCTTACATTCCATTTATTGACAGCACCGATATATTGCCTCTTCTTCTCTCAGATCACTCCCCTGTGACTCTAAGCCTTCTTCCATACCCCCTCCTAACCATTTATAAGCGCTGGAGATTCAATACCTCCTTACTTCACGATCAAAAATTTCTAGAGTGCCTCTTTAGTTGATTTTATTCAATTAAATAACGACTCAATAAATAATCCTCAATCTCTATGGGAGGTTACAAAATGTTTTATAAGAGAAAAATACATCGCCTTTTCTTCCCATCATCATAAAATAAGGAATAGTCGCAGAAACGAGTTAGTTCAGGTGACAGAACGAGAACTTAAAAATACTTATAGTCGGCATAAGGCAGAAGAACTGCGAGCACTCAAATCTGAGTTGAAAGGTTTACTTTTACATAGAGCAGAATTCATTATGCGTCGCACAAGGCAGTCATATTATTTTAATGGTGAGAGACCAAGCAGGTTATTAGCAGCAAGGATCAAACAGGTGGAATCTAAAGCAATCATACAAGCAGTGAAGAAAAATGATGTTATTTACACACAGCCTGAAGATATTAATCAGACTTTCAAATCTTTTTATGAGCAACTATACACCTCTAGTTCCTCTAGCAGTCCCCAGCAATATATCTCCTTCCTTCAACAGCTTCATCTTACTAAGTTTGATGCAGAACATCAGGAGCTACTAAACCGTCCCATATCCCCTGAGGAGTTAAAACTGGCCCTCGATTCTATGTCAAAGAACAAAGCCCCGGGTAATGACGGAATTCCACCTGAATTAATATCATCTATCTGGGACATAGTATCGCCACTTATTCTTAACTCCCTAAACTACGCGATTAAAAATAATGCTCTGCATAGAGACCAAAACACAGCTCTTCTAACTCTGCTACTTAAGAAAGGAAAAGATCCCTTAGAATGTGCCAGTTACCGGCCCATTAGCCTTATTGCCACTGATGCAAAACTTCTCGCTAAAACCCTAGCTATTAGGCTTAGCAAATGTGTCAGTAAGGTTATTAATTATGATCAATCCGGATTTCTTAAAGACCAATTTGCTTCCGATAATATCAGATGACTATTTCACATCATTCACGGATCGAACTCCTATCAGGCCTCCTCTGCAGTCATCTCACTAGACGCGGAGAAGGCCTTCGATAGAATTGAATGGGGGTTCTTATGGGCGGTCCTCGAACACCTAGAAGTAGGTCAAGAATTCATTAATATGGTCAAAACCCTTTACAATAACTGCTCAGCCAGTGTAATAACCAACTCTATGATATCCCGCCCCTTTACTTTGGGTCGTGGCACCCGTCAAGGCTGTCCACTATCGCCTCTTCTTTTTACACTTTCAGTAGAGCCGCTAGCACAAGCAGTGTGTCAGTCCTCAACCATTCATCCCATTATTTGTGTAGATACATCACACAAAATTTCTCTTTACGCAGATGACATTTTGCTCTATGTATCTGATATAGCTTCATCAGTCCCTGAATGTTTAAATCTTTTTGATACATTCGGTGCATTATCTGGTTATAAAATTAACTGGAGTAAATCCGCCTTAATGCCACTCAATGATTCAGCAAGACAGGAATGTCTCAAGTTACCATCTCAGATTCCTGTAGTCCAACAATTAACTTATTTGGGCATCAACATCTTTCCCCCAATCTCCCAAATTTCAAAGAATAACTATCAAACTCTCCTAGATTAAAGAAGATCTAATTAGATGGTCCCCCTTATGTGTAGCTCTTTACGGAAGAATATCCACAATCAAAATGAATGTACTGCCAAGGGTTAATTTTCTATTCTCCACCATACCAATTGCACCACCCGAATGTTTTCTCAAAGAACTTAATACGGCCATTAGTAGATTTATATGGAATAAGAAAAGACCCAGAATTAGACTTAAAACTACAGTATGCAACGTAGGAAACCCGATGGAGGTTTATCATTTCCGGATTTTATTATTATATAATTATAATTATATAATTATATAAGATGGCTTTCCAGATGAGACCACTTAAATTATGGGTTAACCCTGACTCTTTAGCTACATGGCGCAGCATAGAAGCAAATATTGTCCATCCGGTTCGCTTACAAGATCTGCCATTCTCTGCCATAACAAAAGATTTCAGGAAGAAGCTTGGACCTATAATTGAATTTTCCTTAGAAACTTTTAAACAGATTGAAAAAAATCATATACATTGATTCTTATATACAAAATCAACACCTATATGGCACAATGTTAATATACGGACCGGTAACAAGCCATTTGTATTCAAAGCCTGGTCTGAGTCCGGTATTTATACTCTAAGGGACATTTTTAATGACAAAGGCCTCAAGTCGTTCCAAGATTTAAGCACAGAGTTTTCTATACCTGGATTTTCTTTTTTTTTTATATTTAAGATTAAGATCAGCCCTTAAAGCATACGGTGTCCCCTGGTCCTCCGAGTTTCGGATACATCCCCTTTGGGATTGGCTGGACCTTAAGATCCCTACTAGTGGCTTAGTATCCAAAATCTATGACTCAATTCTTTGTTCTCAATATTCATCTGTCCTGGCCACATACTCCTGGGAACGTGAAGACCTAGCCAAACCCGACTGGGACACGGTATGGGGAAATTGTTTCACTGCATCTAAGAATCTGGCGCACCAGATGATCCATTACAAATCTATTAATAAGGCTTATCTTATTCCTAGTGTTCAGTACAAGATGAGGTTTAGATCTGATCCCTATTGTCATATTTGCAACAACTCTACAATAGGTTCATATATGCATATGTTCTGGGAATGTCCTAGAATATTTTCTTTTTGGACTTATGTATCCTCCACTCTCTCTGACATTTTGTATATGGACATACCCAAGGATCCACTACTTCTTCTGTTACTGGATGACTCGACTCTTAAACTAAATACCGGTCAAAAAAGGATACTCTTGGCGGCCAGTACTGCTGCCAAAAAGACTATTCTGAAACTGTGGTTTGACACATCCATCTCTACGAACTTCATCTGGCTATCTTTCTTCAGAGACATTGTTCTGTTAGAATGTACCACTGCCAAACTCAATGGTGCAGAGGATCGGACTATCCGGAGCTGGGAAGAAATGGCTGAAATCTTACTGGACAAACTGAAACGCTGATAATGATTTAAACGACTATAAGGGCTTTGATCTTAATATCATATTACATACTGTTGTACGATACTATTTCTTAATCATGGCATCTGTTGTATATAGTTTGGTATTTTGCAATAAGTAAATAATAATAATATTGATATAAAAAAGAAACAGAGTCGAAATCGGAAAATCAGAAACACAGAACCGCTCAGAATGACTGTCGGAACAAATCGAGACTTCGCACCGGTGTGGAGTTCAAGTGCAGCTTAAGTAGAGAGCGGTGATGAGGAACAGGTGGCGTGTAATCAGTGTGGGAGATGGATGTTGGGGAGTGTAGTCCGGAGGCGAGTTAATACTCCGGAGACGCTTCTCTGCACTGACGATCAGGCGGTGTGTGTGGTGAGGGCGCTTGCGTGCAGCTGGCTTGTTAGGATGCTGCTAATGGAAGTCGGCGGAGAGCGGGGGGTCCAGGATGTCCCCCGCTTTCACCCAGGAGCATTCTTCCGGGCTGAATCCCTCCCAACCGACCAGATACTCCAGGCGGCCCCCCCGGTGTCTGGAGTCTAGTAGTTCACGGACTTGATATACCTCCTCACCATCGATTAGCAGTGGTGGCGGTTCGGTTGGATCGGTGGTGCTTTCAGGGTTTTCTCTCGGCTCATCAGCGGGCTTCAGCAGTGAGGCATGAAAGGTTGGTGAGATGCGGTAAGTTGGGGGCAGCGCGAGACGGTACGAGACTCGGTTGCTCTGTCTGAGGATCCGAAGCGGTCCCACATACCTGGGGCTTAGTTTTCTGCTGGGCAGGCGGAAACGGATGTCGCGGGTCGAGAGCCAAACCCACTGGCCGGGTTGATACTCGGGGTGTTCCCTACGGTGTGTAGTGGAAATTTTCACTTTAGAGATGTTCATAAGAATCTGTCCTTCTATGCTTCTGTATTTCCCATGGCTGGTAGTTATTGTGACTAGAGATTGCAGTTGTTTCTTCCTAAAACTGCTTCCATCAGACCTTTCCCATGAGACCTTAGTTGTTCCCGTGGGATCTTGGTCAGAAAATGAGCAGGCGATGCTTCTAAGCCAATGGTTGATAATGGTTTGCTTTCACATGTCCTGTTTCATTTTTTTCTCTGTCTATAAAATCCTGATGTTATCAATGATGGGGACCCTTCCTCTCTGTTTTTTACACGTGCAGTGTTGGGTCCTGCTGCGCAGCTGAACACAATAAATATGTGAAACCTTTTTTACTCTTGCCCGTGCCTACCAGTGTGATATTTTATGTTTAAAATTCTCTCAAACCTCAAAACTTCCACAACAAGCACTTGTCAGCCTGGGTTTTCTGTCTCCGGATGGCCCTCTGTAGTTGTCAATGCGCCACACCCCATGTCTCCTCGCACTGGGGAAACCAATCGTTGACGGGCAGCAGGTCGGTGGGTGTGTTGGACCACGGGAATAAGGGGGGTTGGTAGCCCAGGACACATTGAAAGGGAGTGTCCTTAATAAGATATCTCCGCCCACATAAGATATTTGATCCATTCACTTTGGTTGTGTTGGCAGTATGAACAAAGGAAGCGGATGATTTCCTGGTTTAAACGTTCGGTCTGTCCATTGGACTGTGGGTGGTACCCCGAGGTGAGGCTGATGTTGAAGTTTAGCCACCTGAAGAAGGCCGTCCAGACTTGTGAGGTGAACTGGGGCCCCTGTCCGAAACAATGTCTTCGGGCAGGCCATAGAAGCGGAAAACGCAATTGCGTGGTGGGCGTGTTCTGGTCTGGCTCCCGGTGCACACGTGACAAGGCGTCAGCTTTGGTGTTCTCGCTTGCTGGTCTGTAGGTTACCATAAACTGAAAACAGGTAAAAAAAACATGGCCCACCGAGCCTCATGCCTGGGTTCATGCGTTTGGTGGCGCGCAGGTATTCGAGGTTTCGGTGGTCGGTGAGAACGATGAATGGGTGCTGCGTGCCTTCCAGCCAGTGCCACCACTCCTCGAATGGCGCTTTTATGGCTAACAGCTCGCGGTCTCCCACGTCATAATTCTGCTCCGTTGGTGACAATTTGCGGGAGAAATATGCACGCAGGAACATCTTGTTGGTTGATCCCTGGCGTTGAGATAATACTGCTCTGATCCCCGTGCTGGAAGCGTCCACTTCCACTATGAAGGTCAGAGTGGTGGAGAATCTGTGCCGAGACAAAGCTTTCTTTTAGTCGTCGGAACGCCGAGCACGCCTCCGGAGACCAGGTGAGGCAGGCCGGTGCTTTCTTAGTCATAGAGGTGAGGGGCGCAGCGATTGTGCTGAATCCGCGGATGAAACGGCGGTAGAAGTTGGCGAATCCTAAAAAGCGCTGTAGCTCTTTGATGGTTAGTGGCCAGGGCCACTGTAGTACCGTCTGCACCTTTGTGTCATCCATGGCGACCCCCTCGGCCAAAATGATGTAGCATGTAGCCCAGGAAGGCTGTCGAGGTCTGATGAAACTCACATTTTTCCGCCTTGGCGTATAAACGTTGCTGAATTAGACGTTGCAGTACCGCCCTCACGTGTTGGACGTGCTCCTTCATGTTCTCGGAATAGACAAGGATGTCGTCGATATAGACGATTACCCAGCGGTCTAGCATGTCGCGAAATACGTCGTTGATGATAGACTGAAAGACCGCTGGACTGTTAGAAAGGCAGAACGGCATGACCAAATACTCATAGTGGCCCGATTGGGTCAAAAAGGCGGTCTTCCACTCGTCCCCCTCTCTGATGCGGATAAGGTTATAGGCGAAGCGGAGGTCTAGTTTAGAAAAATACCGCGCACGGCGGAGTTGTTCCAGGGCTGATGGTACGAGTGCAAGGGGGTACCGAAACTTCACTGTACTGTAATATCGTTTAGGGCTCGGTAGTCGATGCACGGCTGAAGACCCCTTCTTTCTTCTTGACAAAGAAGAAACCTGAAGATGCCGGAGACACAGAGGGCCGAATGAATACCTTTTTCAGCTCCTCTTCGATGTATTCATTCATGGCCGCTGATTCCGGCTGTGAGAGGGGAAAGATTCTCCCTCTAGGCGGTGTCGCTCCTGGCAGGAGTTCAATGGCACAGTTGCAGGGGCGATGTGGAGGTAGTTCAGTGGCCTTGGTCTTGCTGAATGCCTCTGCGAGGTCCTGGTACGCGGTTGGGAGTTCGGGGATATCGGAGGTGGAAGGCGTGGTGTTCATGGTGTTCGTGGTGTTGAGTTGGAGCGGCCCCTCCGTGGCTCGGTGGTGTGAGGTACACGCCCTGCCGCAGCTCGAGATTAGCAGTCCGGGCCAGGAGATGACTGGGTTATGGAGCCTGAGCCATGGTAGTCTGAGGATGAGGGTGTGTCGGGGAGAATAGATGATGTGAAAACAGATGTGCTCATGATGGTGGTCCCCCACTTGTAGGCTGAGGTCCCTGGTGAGACGTGTGATGCGTCCCTCTCCAAGCGGCCATCCGTCTATCGCCTCCACTGCTAAAGGTGAAACACAGGGAATTACCGGGACGTTATGGATTTGA
This sequence comes from Tachysurus vachellii, assembly GCF_030014155.1. Taxonomy (NCBI): domain Eukaryota; kingdom Metazoa; phylum Chordata; class Actinopteri; order Siluriformes; family Bagridae; genus Tachysurus; species Tachysurus vachellii. Next base: position 8,264,531 of record NC_083471.1, on the reverse strand, counting down.
GCAAATTTCCAAGACATAAAATTCCCTGCTGCACCCGAGTCGATAAGAGCGAATAGTTTGATTCTCTCTCCTCGCACCTCGAGTTGTACACTGATCTGAGCGCAGTTCTGTGATTGAGGGATGACAGAATCTCAACTCACCGGGTTATTTCGCCTGTTAGGTGGTCCGGTTGGGCAGGTGGACAGTCTGTGTCCGGGTTCCCGGCAGTAGAGGCAGAGCCGTTGGTAGAAGCGGCGCGCTCGCTCTTCGGGCGGAGGTGCGTGAAGTCAATTTGCATAGGTTCGGGGTTCGCAGAGCATGCAGAGCATGCGGCAGCGCGTGCGGGGGCTCGATGGGAGCGCATCAAGTTGTCAAGTTGGATAGAGAGATCCACAAACTCGGCTAGGCTCCTCCCCTCATCTCGGCAGGCGAGCTCGGCTTGTAGGTCCGGATTCAAGCCCTTGCGGTATAGTAGTCTCAGTGGGCATTCCTCCCAGCCTTTCTCCACGGCGAGAGTGCGAAAGGCCAAGCGCATATTCGGCAGAGGTACGATCGCCCTGTGAGATGGCCAATAAGCGTTCCTCCACGCTCTCTCCCATAGCGGAGTGGTCGAAGACCTGCGCAAGGAAACTCTCGAAGGTGGGGAAAGCGTTTTCTCTCCACACTGCTGTGGCCCAGTCCAGCGCCTTGCCGGTGAGTAGCGAGGATACGAAGGCAAGGTGGCCGGCCTCGGTCGGGTGCAAAGCTGGTTGCTGCACCACGAAGAGCGAGCATTGCATGAGAAAGCTCCTGCACTTCCCAGGATCCCCGTTAAACTTCTCCGGGAAGGCTAGTCGGGGGCTGGTGGTTGCAGGAGCAGGGTACGGGGCGGCTGGGGGAGCCATCGCTGGCGGCTGAGGGCCCGGTGCTCTGGTGGCTCCTTCCAGGCTCTGCAATGCCGCGGCGAGCTCTTGGGTGAGCGCGGTGAGACGCGCCAGCTGTTGACGCAGAGACGCAGAGACGCAGAGCTGCTGCTCTTGACGGTGAGTTTGGTTGCGAGCTGGATAACAGCTGCTGGATCTTCCGGTGGCGAAGTCTTCTGTAATGAAGCGTCATAAGGCTGAAGATCCATTTGCAGCGTTTTTAATGAAATCACACACAAAGTCAGACAAGCAGGGTCAGAGCAGGCAAACACGGATATCAGAGGGCAGACAGAAAACGGCAACGGTAAACAGGCAGATGGTCGGGCAGGCAGCAAACAATCAGACAGGTCAATAATCAGAAACACAGAAACGCTCAGAATGACTGTCGGAACAAATCGAGACAAATCGCACTGGTGTGGAGTTCAAGTGCAGCTTAAGTAGAGAGCGGTGATGAGGAACAGGTGGCAGTGTAATCAGTGTGGGAGATGGATGTTGGGGAGTGTAGTCCGGAAGCAAGTTAATACTCTGGAGGCGCTTCTCTGGGCTGACGTTCAGGCGGTGTGTGTGGTGTGCTGACCGTGACAGCTGCTTTTGAGACTATTGAGTCTATTGTAAAAAGTGCTATACAAATAAACTTGAATTGAATTGAATTAAATAACTGCTAGTTATTAGAATAAGAATTTATTATTTTTAAAGGGGGCTCAGTAGCTACTTGTATTATCTGTTTAAAGAATCATGTATGTAAGTTTAGAAATTTAGTGTAAAGTGTAAAAATTTAGAAAAAGGGAAGATATATCTGTATAATTAAACACAGACAGGCAAGAAAATTATGAAAAACAGTTTGCAAACAGAAACTACATCACATATACATCAACAAAGGTTTATTAAGTTAATTAATTAATTATAATGACTAAAATACAGTAATAATAATTGATAGGACACAGAAATCTGTTGTTTATTTGTTGTTTATTTGAACGTTTGTTTAAAGTTTATAATCTAATGACAGCAAATTGTTTTTTTAACATATAACAGATGTTGAAAAATCAAATGATCAATGGTGCTGAAAACAATTTTTTCTGTATTAATAAAATCCAAAAGACAGTAAAATTAAAAGTCACTAAATGTTGTTATTTTTCAGTAACAATTAGTTTCTTAGTACAGCTAATATACAGGAAAATATATGAGCAGTGTGATGTTAGTCAAACATGTGACTGCATGGACAGTGGGAAATATTATTCACTTATGCACTTTTTATGTATACATTATTCATGTATTCTTACATCATATGTCTATTAACTCTATTACATTAAAAAAACTTCAAGCTAAAAGACAATCTATACAATTTATTTGAAGTATATATAAGTATATATTTGATTATATAAAGATATAATCAAATATAAGTATATATTTGATTATATAAAGATTTGTGTATATTTACACAAAGCAGGTGAATTAGGATTTAGCGATATTATCACTGTATCTTCAGAATTGGAAAGTCAAACCCTAAATCACATCTTAATTGATCAACTACATTTGGGTTAAAGAACATTTTAGACACATAAATAAAATATACAAAACATTTTTGTATCAACCGAAACAGTTTTCCCCATCACTACATATTCATTAAATGTCTAAAAGTGAACACATTACTCACTCTGAAAATGAGAGAAAGAAAATCTAGAGCGCTGCGAAATTAAGTTCTCTGTGTTTTTTTCTTTGAGTTTTTTCTATCACTTACTGTTATTTTCTTTCTTTTTGTAAAATACATTTCCATCTTTTTGCTTTCTCCATTTCACTATGATGGTCTCTGGCATCCTCTGATCGATTAGTTTCTGCTTTATCTATAGAAGGGAATAAATAAATTATTATTATAATGCAGAATAGTGACAATAATCTCCTGTGTAAATGCTATAAATATGCTACAGAAACTGAACCCAACAGTCTGACTACAATACAGTATGTCAGTGGCAGAGGTTGGTGAAGATTCAGGTTTTGTATGCAGCAAAGAAAAAGAGAAAAAGTATGTTATAAATGGAGTCTTGAGGAGGATGAGACTCACCTTCTCCAACATGGCCTCCGTTAGTGCAGGATCATTCACATCCTGACTTGACTGAAGCTTCAGTTTTATGATTTGTCTTATGATTACTGGATATAGAAATGTAAAGACACACAAGCACAAACAAATGTTTAAATATTAGTGTAAATGTTCAAATAATTATTTAAATATGAGACTGAATCAAACTTTAACTCACCTGAGTAACAGAAGAATGGCATTATGTCTGAGCACTGTGCATCAGCAGCCTGACTATTACTTATATAACCACAGTCTTCATTCCCCAGAGCATTATCAGGTTTTCCAGACATCCAGCTGATGGTAGAGAAGCTGTTACCATCTTGCCACGTCCAGCTGTCTCTGAACAGACCAATCCAAACCAAGCCAGGGTTCAGTCCTGCTATAATTGAGATTTCTGTTGCATCTCTAGCACTGGCCAGATCTGTATGATCTGCTCTGCAGTAAGACTGAGCTGCAGACCATGTCATGCTTTGAGAGATGTAAATGTACCTTCGATCACCGCTTTTTCTTTCTATGAAAAAAAGCATATGATTACCACTTAAGTAAATAAAAGTTAAATGTCTAATGTTTATTGATGTTTATAAATGTCAATGCATCATTCATTAAGTGCAATGAATGTCACAGATAATTAAGATCTGGTGTTTTAACTGTTGTCAATAAGATTCCATATGTATCAGATTTTTCTATTTAAGACTAAACACACACAGTCTATAGTGTTTTAATCAGACAGGCTTCTTAACTAATAAAAATCTGTTGTTCCTTACTATCAAAGCACACAAATGGGTTTAAGAGGTCGCATGACAGATCACTCCAAACATCTATATTTAATGCACCACATAATTCATTTCCCCCCAAGTTGTCAGGCTGTCCTGGTTTCCACAGTGTGTTCTGTGTTGCTACTGGATCATTTCCCATGGACCAGCGCCAGCTGTTAATGGCACCGTGCAGTCCAATCCAAGCACTGGAACTGAATTGTTGTATCTGTACTACATTCTGAAACTGAAGCATGTCATCACTGGTTTGGATGATGGCCAGATCAGTGTATTTAACTCGACAGTAAGCCTGAGCATCATTCCATGTTTTCCCCTGCGGGATCAGAAAGTATTGACGAGGCACAGGCAGGACGAGAGGGACGAATCCTGTGGAGAAGAGGTTTAAAGGATTTAATTAATTTAACTATATTGTAATTATTCTGTATAAAAGATATTTTTCTTCAATTTTCATCACACACACTCACACCTTTGAAAAACAGGAATATGAACAGATGCTGCTCCATCACTGATATGTTGAAAATCACGAAGAAAAAAATGTGATTAAAAACAGTGACTTTAGTAAAATTCATAATTATCACATCACTACATGTGATTCTATCTGAATAAAGAGAGCACACACCCAGCATTAGACTCTTTATCAGTGGATCTGATTCTTATGCACTAGACTTTGATTCATGATTCAACTGTAATCACCTGCTGGTGTAATGATCTCTGTACAGCCCTGCTCTGAAGAACAATATACTAAAATATTCATTATCCCACATGTCAAACTATAAAAAATTTCCCCGATAAAGTGTTAGTAAATAACTGATGTATTTCAGTAAAGAACAGAAACATACCTGAAATGTGAAGTAGCTTTTATAGACCTCAGTGTCTTTCAGAGATGTTTTGCAGTATCTAACTATGTAAGTTACTATTTATCTTGTTTTAGACTTGATGACTAAATGCAAATCTCTTCCTCCTCCTTCATTTTTTACTTTACAAAACAGATTAGATGTAAATCTGAGAAAGACAGGGCACAACTGAAAAAGAAAAAAAAACAGAATTCTGGAGATGTTTATTCTTTAGTGTGTAATTTGATTAAGAATTATACAGTTCCGTTTTAATTATTATTTTTACACAGCACAAAGAAGATCTCATTATACCGAAATGTAACCATGGATACAGCCTCATAAGGACAGCTTTGGGAATCTGAAACACTGCCAACTCTATTATTTACAACCACAAGGCAGAACTGGTTCAAATCAAAGTATAGAGGCCTTATGTCATGAATTTATCTAATGATCAGATCATAATGAAGCTAGGAGATCAATAATTATAGTTCTATAAATAGCTTACAAATGAAATCTATGAAAGTGTGAACATCATTATCCGCCCCATTGGTGTGAAACTACACTAGATCTGGCACAAGAGATGAGCAAGAGGAGGTGATGAACACAGAAATAAACACAGTTTAAACATATGAATTATATTTTCTAACAAGTCTAACATGATTTACTTTTAAACATCTCATTTTAAAAGGTGTAATTAAGATTTAAGCAAATTGATACATAAGGAGGGGTATAAATAACAACCAACATTAGGGGTAATGGGAAATATGTAAACTCATACAACACATAATCACATTACGATAACAATACACCTGCCAGTGCCAACCAGTGCTCCAGCAGGACATAATCACAGTCTCTGAAAATGAGGTTAAATGTGTTATAATAAAGTATCTTATAATTCCTTTATAAATACTGTTAGAATTATTCAATAGTGGGCTGATGAAACTGGATAAGATGGAGCACATACTGCAGACTTAATTTAACCATGATGGAACCTTTAGGAGAGGTTCTATGCTATATTATCTTTAAGAATGGCCCAACATCCCACCACAAACACATTCAGGACTTGTATGACAGCTTTCTCAGAAGCTTTAAAGCTCTCCTAGAGGAACAGGGTGTATCAGTGCCTTATTAGTCCTTGTTAGTAATAATATGTTATTATATGTTTCCATTATTTTCTACATTCCATCTGCATGAGTGTATAACCTACCAAGTCTTCTCTGAGTTTCTTTGGTTAAAGCTAATTTGTGGGCATCTAGTACTTTATCTAGGACTGACGTCAGTGCCAGGCACAGGCAGATGGTGAGCTGAGCCTCGGCCTGTGTATTTCCTTACTAAATGAACTGTAACAACGTTTGTACATTGTTGACCTTTGGAACCCTGGAATATTTTAAGTATATTTCTTTACTATGTGGCTTCGAACATTACACCACTAAATACATTTATACATATTTCATAATTTCATATATATAAATACTTTTGGAATATATTAAATACCTTAACAGTAAAAATATATGCTTGAATGTCTCTCAGAAACATTTGCTAGACATAGTAGTGTGGTGTTGGTGAGGAGGAGAGAGATATATCCCAGGGGTAATTGATAGTAATTTTAATTTTTAATTTAATTTCATTACAGTTTTGTGGAGCTCATTTTATTTCTTTGTACTTCTCATTTGAGATATTTATGAATCTCCTTTTGTGAATCTCTGTTTAATTATTTCTGGTACTCATTGTTTTTATTTGTAGATTTATTTTTATCCATTTGTCTCTTATTATTTATATGAATCCTCTGTTAAGTTTCACATAATATTCAACAGACGCACTGCCACAGACCAACTACATATAGACTATCTGTCTCTCTCTATCCCCCTGTGTTCTGAAAAACAAAGAAGTGCAAGACATAGTGGTTTGCATAAGCCATTTTGCCTGAAGAAGGACAAATAATCAGCTGAATTGTTTCTTGAAGTATTTCACATAAAGGTGGTTTTAACTCTATAATGTCAGGAATAACTTATTTTTGATAGCTGGATTTCTGGACCTATGAACAGTAGGAATTTATTTATTTTTCTCTCATATTTAAAAAAGATTATTTACTGTGTTAAAGGAACTAGGAATTGCTATTTATTTTCTAGTAAAATGTAGGTATAAAAAGATTTGTGTGTATATTTTCACAAAGCAGTTTTGGTGAATTAGGATTTCATTACAATTTAGCGACATTATCACAGAATTCAAAACTCAAACACTCAAACAGATCTTAATTGATCAACTACATTTGGAGTTAAGATACATTCTACACAGCTAAGTGAAAAGTTCAATGTTTTATATAAATAATGTTTTGTATCAACTAAAACAGGTTTCACCATCACTACAACTCATTAGGTTTCCCAAAGTGAACACATTACTCACTCTAAAAATGCCAAGAGCACTACAGAATTACACAATTTCAGATTCTGCTAAAGACTCTGAAGAGTTCTTTCTATCATTTTATGTTATTTTCTTTCTCCTTGTGAAACACATTTCCACATTTCTGGTTGCTCTCTCCATTTCAGTTGCTCTCTGGCATCCCTGATCCATTAGTTCCTGCTTGATCTGAAAAACAGGACTTTTATTACTGAATAATACATGGCAGAGACTCTACAGTATGTGAAACCTGTAAAAATGCTACTGAACCCAACAGACAGATTGTGATTACAGTACAGTGTGTCAGTGTCAGAGCTTGATGAAGACTATGATGAAGTAGGTTCTAAGTGGAGTCTTGAGGAAGATGAGACTTACATGACCTTCTTTACTGCAGGAGCATTCACATACTGACTGGACCAAACCTTAACCCTTAGTATTTGTCTTATGATTACTGAATATAGAAATGTTTAGACCCATACAAACAAGTTTAAATGTTTACATATTAGTTTAAATGTTCAAATAATTATTTAAACATGAGACTGAATAAACAAAGACATGCATGGTAGGTTGATTGGGCTCTCTGGAAAATTGTCCCTAGTGTATGATTGCATGAGTGAATGAGTGTGTGTGTGCCCTGCAATGGGTTGGCACTCCATCCAGGGTGTATCCTGCCTTGATGCCCAATGACGCCTGAGATAGGCACAGGCTCCCTGTGGTAGTTCGGATAAGCGGTAGAAGATGAATGAATGAATGAATGAATGAATGAATGAATGAGACTGAATAAAACTTTAACTTACCTGAGTAACAGAAGAAAGGCATTATGTCTGAGCACTGTGCATAAGCAGCCTGGCCATTATTTATATAACCACAGTTTTCATTCCCCAGATAGTTATTTGGTTTACTGGATAGGTTACTTCATTAACCCCATCTCCTCTCCCAATTCTGCCTACTCCTAAATGAATTGCTGTAAATGATTTGAAGTAATCTAAAATATCCAAATCATAAACTAAATGATGTGTTATTCTAATATGGCTGCTCCCTTGCACAGGGTTAGTAGTAATTCCTCCTTGCTCATTGAGGTTGATGATGATGATGAACATTGTCATCCTTAACAAATAGAGATGTTTCATAAACAGTCTATTTGTAAATTTGTCTTCTAGACTGGATGACTAAATGATTTAAAAATCAGATTGCATGGAAATCGGAGACAGACATACTGAACTGTAACCATGGACACAGCCTCATAATGACAGCTTTGGGAATCTGCAACACTGCTGACTCTTTTTTTTTTTTACAACAGAGCTCTGATTTCATTCAGATATTCTGCAAGTCATTGTGTATTAACAACAAATTAGTGCTTTAATGTCGGAGGTGTTATTGTGTTTTTAGCTTTGTAGGTGTTTTAAATCTGATTCAGCTGATACAGGAAGCAGGTGGAGGAAAGACAGCAATTAGGTGATCAAGAACTTGGGGAAGCTCACAATTCAACCAGCTACATTCTGGGTCAGTTGAAGCAGTTGGATGGTGCACAGGGGCAAATGTAAGATAAACCGTCATGACTAAGTCTGGTTAGCAATGTGAGCAGAGAATGCAAACTGCAAATGCAAATTCAAATGGTTTGACTAGAGAGTTCTCCAGGCAGAAGTAAACATGGCTTCGAAAGACATGGTGAGTTGATTCACAGTGCAGGGTACAATGCACATTGCTTTTAAGTAAAATATTTATAATAAATTATAAACGTGTGCACTAGGTCTAACAGCTTCTTAAATAATCTGAAATCTTCCCTGAGCTTTGTTGGTCAAAGGTAATTTGCTTGTATATTTGTATAGTACTCATTGAATATTTAAACATACAGATGGTAAATCTCTGCCTGTGAATTGTTTTAATAAATGAACTTCAACAAGGTTTGTCTATTGTGATGACATATATATAGATAGATAGATAGATAGATAGATAGATAGATAGATAGATAGATAGATGTATATATATATTCAGATTCATATTTTCATATGTTGATACTGCTCTTATATGTTTATTAATAAAAATATATTTTTCTATGTCTTTCATGTCCTAGTAATGGTAAGAGTACCATGGTAAGAGAGATATATCTCAGCAGTAATTGCCAGCTAAAAGGCTTCTACTAAATATTACACATTGTTAAATTTTAAGCTGTTAAATGTTAAAGCTCATTGCTCGTGTCAGGTTCAGCTATAATTTCTGAGGAAATAAACTGATTTTAATATTCAGCAAAATGATGACACCTCTATAGCTCTACTACTGAAATGAGAGTAGATTTTGCACCAATGAGGGAGAATTAATTTGGCACAGAGAAAGTTCCTTACAGTATATTCATGACAGGAATGTCTTCTTTAAGTGCTGTTATATTATTTACACACACACATTCATTAAGATTTTTTTTTTCAACTGGTGAAAAATATAATATATGGTTTATATTTTATTTATTTTAGTTAAAAATAAATAAAATATAATATATGGTTTATATTTTATTTATTTTAGTTAAAAATAACTTTTATGAAGCTCATGTTACGTGTTCTCATCTGAATTAATGAATTATTCATGAATCTTGTTTACGTTCTGGACTCTCTGGACTCTATGTTTATTTGTGGAGTTATTTTTACTTATGATACTTTCTTTTCACGTATCTGAACCTGTGAAAAAAAAAATCAGTTAATTATTCACAGCTTATGCAACATAAACACCACCATAGGCCTTTCACACAGAGGGTCAGTCTGCATCCACCTTTCGAGGGGGAAAAAAGGAGCACAGTGGTTTGCATAAAGCATTTTGCCTGAAGACATTCATTCATTCATTCATTTTCTACCGCTTATCCGAACTACCTCGGGTCACGTGGAGCCTGTGCCTATCTCAGGCGTCATTGGGCATCAAGGCAGGATACACCCTGGACGGAGTGCCAACCCATTGCAGGGCACACACACGCTCATTCACTCACGCAATCACACACTACGGACAATTTTCCAGAGATGCCAATCAACCTACCATGCATGTCTTTGGACCGGGGGAGGAAACCGGAGTACCCGGAGGAAACCCCCGAGGCAAGGGGAGAACATGCAAACTCCACACACACAAGGCGGAGGCGGGAATCGAACCCCCAACCCTGGAGGTGTGAGGCGAACGTGCTAACCACTAACCCACCATGCCCCCTGCCTGAAGACAGAAAAAGAAAATCAGAAAAAGACCAGTGTTACATCTCCAGATCTTATCTAGGAGAAAAGAGAGTATAACATTTAGGAAATTATTGTTTGTGCATGTGTGGTTGGTAATGACAAAACCAAAGTGGCTAATGAGAAGAAAATAAATCTATGATAAACAAACAGAGATGAAAATGGAAGAAGCTGCAATTAATGGGGAATAAGAAAAGACTTAACAGATAAATATTTACAATAATTACAGAGTGTAACAAAAAGGCGAATTACAAAAATACCTTGTTTATTAACCCTCTAAACAATTAAGCCAACATAGAAAGAAAATGTTCTGCATGAAAACAGAACAACTAACTAGTGGTGGTATTGGATTGTTTTGGCCCTTTATTAGTTTGTTTGTTCCATGGACTTTTGTTTTTTTCGTTCTTTTTTTTTTGTTTTGTTTTTTTTAGATGGCCACCTGGTCACTTCCTGCTTTCCCGTGGAGGACACTGCCTCCCTTCTTGTCCACGGGGGATGTTGCAGGCCTGTATGTTTGCCCTTTTGTTTTTTAATTTTCTTTTGCTCTGGTGGCGAAGGATTTTGCCGTCCCTCCCTGGACGTGGGTCTGGCCGCAGCTTGTCCAGGGTTGTCACTCGGCGGTCCTGCTCAGCTGTGGACGTCGCTCGGCCCCCTCTGGCTACATCGCCGTGTCCCTCGCTCCCCCCACCTGCCTCACCATGTCCCTCGCTCACCCCAACATGCAAGTCTGCTATCTGATTAATCCTACACTCTGTACAAACTAATCATGATGATGATGATGATGATGATAACAATACATTTTATTTATAGGTGTCTTTCAAGTCACTCAAGGTGTCCATACAAATTCAAAGTAAAAATAATATCATTAAATTATATTAAAAAAGTTATCTAACAGTAAACATTAAGGAGATTTAGGTGCTGCCTATGATCATGTAGAATAAGCACATCTGAACATATAGGTTTTGAATGTGGTGAGAGAGTCTGTGTTATGGATGTTTTCCAGGAGAGAATTCCAGACACGGGGAGCTTTGTGACTAAAAAGGGCCCATGGTGGTTCAACAGGCAGGGGGTGTAATAAGGAGCCTAGAGCCTGGGTGGGCAATGCTACGGATATCATCGTTAACAGAGATCAACAAAGAGCAGTGAGGAGAGTCCTTATTGATGACTCTCAGAATGTCAACAGGAAGGTGCTCAAAGTTGTTTTCGTCTGAGTCCTGAAAAGATAAAATATAAACTAATGTAAGTAAATGTATCTAATGTAAACATTAGGCAGAGCTGTACATAATTTTTTCTGTAGCACAGGTCACAAAACTTACAAAGCAAACCTTGATAAATTCTGACGGGGTCCTGAAGAAGGACAGGAATAGCACAGAGAACCATAGTGCGTCGAATTGTAACTTCTGTTTCCTGAAAAATCAGAGGCGTATATGACATTCCGTTATTCGGAGTGTGTAAAGCCGTAAATGTGCACAAACACTTTATACAAGCATGGGATTAGTATACGAGTGTAACTTCCATGATTTAATATGTAGTGCTACAGTAAAAGCACTCTGTCTGTGTGACATTTGAAATACTTACATGGCCAAAGAGACGGCATAGAATTCCAAAATGCTCTCGAAGTCACAGTTCTGCTGGTTATTTTCCTCTGTTTGATTTCTTAATTGTTTAACTGCTGACAAAAACATGCTTGCGAAAAGATGTTTTTAACATCTTAAATGATGATTCAAATCGTTTAAGATATTGTTTATTGCCGTCATATAATAAAGAGAAACTATGTCATTTTTAAACTTCGCCGTCATACTCCAGAACAATAGGACATATGGACATAAGTCCTATTGTTCTGGAGTATGATGGAGATTAATTCTGCATTCATTCTGCATCCTATATTTTCTTCTTTCCAGATTATCTCACTAGTCTGGTAATCTCTTTTAGAGATTATCCCATCATCTAGTCTAGATTTCAGTTGCTCGTTTTTCAGCCTTTAATGCATTTAAAGTCTTTCTAGTGATTTTGTATGATGCAAGAACTGCTTGCAGTGCATTGGCAATTTTTTCTTTTTTGTTCTTGGGCATTTTAGGATCATTTTCAAACTTAGAAATAGCCCACTCATATGGTTTATCAACAATGTTCTCTATTCCATCAAACATTCCCTTAGAACCGTGTTTAGCGATGTACTTAACAATCCATTTTTACAAACACACAGCTTTCTTTAAATCTTAGTCTTTAAACTTTACACAGTTTCTGTGACTATAATCTAGTTAACCGTTAGTCTATTTATTCACAGCTCCAGTACTTCGGACACAAATGAACAAAACAGCCACAATACGTCGGGCTTTTAAACTCAAAAGTCTCACTGCTTCGGACACAGACACACTCCATTGTAGGAGAAAACCGACTCCAACCTACATTGGCCCAGACTAGCTCCTGCAATCTGACTATAAGTTTAAACAACAGTTCTAAGTAAAAATTCAAAGAAGAAATGATCAGCCAAACTCACGAAGACTAGATTCAGTTGATGTAGGTTTATTGACAGTCGTATAGACAGCAATTAACCAGCTGGTACCAGGGATACAAGTTTGTCCAGTAGACGAGACTTGCACCGAAGCACTGCTGATTGCAGTAAGCTTATATACAGTTCTGACATGCCCCCCTTTTTGCCATACCCCCTTCGTTATCCAATCATAATACCGCTCACGTACACATTTTCGCCCGCTTAGGAAATTACCATTATTTCCAAATTGGAATGTTTTGCCCATACATTGGGTCAATATTTTGCCCACGCATTAGGCCCTCTAAATTCCCATTATTTTCCAACTGAGGCGCCCCGTCCCCATAGTCCTTGGGCCTACGTCATCAGGCCATGGAGCTTATAAGTTGGTTTTATGTGCTTTTAGACTCATTCTCTTTTCTATGGACTTCTTCAACACAACTCAACACAACACACTTGTTCATGGGTATGTATGGATTTTCTTGTACTTCAGCATTTTTCTCTTCTATATGATTCAAACCTGTTCTTCTACTGTTCAGTCTCTTTGGATATGGTGCGCAGTAGTCATTGGTTTACTTATTAACCCAGTGGCCAGAGTATTTGTATATGCTTGCTGAGGCTCTATTTGTGGTGTGTTCTAGCTTCAATCTCCGCATGGGTAGCACACCTTTTGGATGAAACTGACCTTTCTACACCTTCACCTACTGCTGATCTTCTCACTGAGGTCATTACTCATTATATCCAGGATATGGAGAGTCGTGGTCGACCCAGCGACACGTCTGCTGTTAAGGGGGTCGATGTCTCAACACAGACTGCTACAGTTGTCACCAAGTCTACACAGACTCTTCCAACTCCATCCACACGCACTCAGGCTACTCAAGCTCCATGGCGTGTTAGCAAAAAGACTCAATATCCTCCTCGCTATGCTGTCAAACCATTTTATATTAAGAAGTGACTCCTTATGATTTTGCATCTCCCTATTAAACCCTTCTGCTCAGTTTTGGGCCTTAATATTGTGTGTGCTTGTCCTTTCTGCCTCTGTGTGTGTGTGTGTGTGTGTTGGTTTCTGTGTATTCTTAGCCTATAGGGGTGGTTAATCGTTCACTACGTTTGATGACCTACGCCTAGGACCTGCATGCTTCTAATGGCCTTGACTCTTGATGTATGCTTCTTCTCTCCTTCTCACCTTTCCCCTAGTCCGTGGTGTACTTTTGCATTATTTTATTAAAAAAATTCCCACACCATCTGGCCTCGAGGTCAACTACAGTAACACTTAACACTCACAACTCTCAAACAGTACCACTCACAAACACTCACCAACAGTAACAAACAGTAACACACACAAACTCACAAACAGTTTAAAATGTAACACTGTCACAGTACGTCGGACTAAACCACAGTACGTCAGGGTTTTTTTTGTTATATTTTAAAACAGTCTTCTTAGCCACATCACTTTTGGACTTAAAACGCTAGTTTAACACTGTCACAGTACGTTGGACAAAAGTACGTCTGTGCTATCGTCTGGGCCGCTGAAGCTCCTCACCACTGGGGTCACTTGAAATGGTTGAGATGGTTTATCTCCTGTCAGCTTGAACTGAACCACGGGTCCGACAGTGGGGTCATTCCTCTGATCATGTTTAACTTGTCCTGCTGTTAGTGGACTGAGTAGGGTGTCTGTAGCTAACGTTGCGCATTCAGCTGAGATACCCATGGATCAAGATGCACTGGACTCATCCTGTCTTTCCGCTGCTTGTGTCGCTGCTCCAATCACATCATATGACATTTCCTCTGAACACTCTTTCATAAACGTCTCCTCATCCAACGGCATTCTGAACAAACTATCTGCATCAATATTTTCTTTACCAGGGCGGTATTTTATTGTAAAATGGAAATTGGCCAGTTCTCTGACATGCCCTCTTGAACCTTTTGCATTCAGTCTAGCAGTGGACAGCGCATAGGTGAGTGGATTATTGTCATTGTAGACAGTAAAGAATGGTGCATAGTATAGGTAGTCTCGAAATTTCTCTGTGATCGCCCACTTTAGGGCTAGAAACTCTAACTTGCCTGAGTGCAAATGATAACTCTTCTCTGCTGCTGTCAAAGTTCGGGAGCCATAAGCAATCACACGTAGCTTTCCATTCTGTCTTTGATATAATACCACCCCTAGCCCCTGATTGGAAGCATCAGTATTGGAGGATGAATGGCTGGGAAAATTCTGGGAAACCTAGAACAGTAGGCTGAATGAGTCTATCAACCGTTCCAATATAGTCTGATGCACATCAGCCCACTCAATGGGTGTGTTGGATGGAACTCCTCTACTGTTTCATTTTGTTTGCACTTCCTCTTTTTATTTTTCAGGGTCTCAGTCTCGACAGGTGCTTTGAGTAGGTCATACAAGGGGCTGGAAATACGTGAAAAATCCTTGATGTACTGCCGGTAATAACTCAACAGTCCTAAAATTGCCCTTCTCGCCAACAGTACCTGGTTGCTTGTCTTTCAGGGCCCTTACTGCAGCAATATCGGCCGGGTCCATTCAGCTTCCCTCAGCAGACACAATTCTCCCAGGATACCGCACTTCTGTCTTAAACAGGTCACATTTTCTGGGTTTCAGCTTTATCCCATGTTCCCTCAGTCGTTGCAGCACCTTTCTGACATCGTTGACATGATCCTCAAACGTTTTGCTAAACACAAGAACATCGAGATATGGCACACATATTCCGTCCCTCAAGCCCTCTAAGCACTGTTCCATGCAATGTTGGAATGCTGCAGGTGCATTCATAAGTCCAAATGGGATCCGAGCCCACTCATATAGACCCCACAGGGTAACAAAAGCTGTCAGATGTCTACTTCCCTTTGCCATGAATTCTTGGTGGTATGCCTTACCCTGATCCAACAGTGAAAAGAGGGTGTTTCCTCCCAGGGTGTCCATAATGTCCTGTACTCTGGGGATGGGGTGGCGATCTGGATAGGTTTTCTTGTTGAGCTCCCTATAGTCAATGCATAACCGCAGGGTACCGTCTTTTTTTCTGAAACAAACGACTGGGGAGGAGTAGGAAGACGTTGACTTTTCAACCCACCCTTGTGCTATCAAATCCTGTAAATAGTCTTTCATCTCTCTATATAAAGGTTTTGGAACAGAGAGGTACGTTTTTGACACTGGCTCATTGTCTTTTAGTGAAATGTCCATTTGCAGGTTCTCCACACAGCCTATGTCATTATCAGACCTGGAGAATGACTCTGACTCTTCTCTTAACATCTGACTGGCTATCTGCCTCTGGTGTTCATTAAGGTGAGTCAAATCAACAGCAGGTTCCCATTGCACTTGGGTAGGGGTGCTTTCCCTAGAATTCTGAGCCTGGACATGGTGAATGGATGCAGTTGGTAGGCTATCTGTTTTAAATGTGTTGGCAGGATACACTGATCTGGCTGACTATACAGTTCCGATAACAGTCCTTTCTGACAGCATAATGTCATGACTTGTAGGATTTTGTAAACTGACAATGATTTTTGTAGTCATCCCTGCCTTCACTGACACAGGAGTGTCACAAAACTCTAGCCCTTCAGGCCAACGTGGGTTCTCGTCAGGTTCAAAAATAAGGGTCTTGTCCTCTCTAAAAGGTGAGGCCTGCACTCGACACTCGATTTGGATGGAGGTACGCTTAGGCACACTGACTCTCTCATTTACTGTCTTCACATTATGGTCACATGTCTGTCCCACACTCAGTGCATTAATAAAGGTTTTTGCTTTGTTTTTCCTGAGATGAGGAAAAGCCATTCTTACCGCCTTCACAAGGTTGTTTTTATCCCCATGTTTTGTTTGATCTTGCAAGCTATCTAAGGACAAGATGTTCGATGACATTAAACGCAATGATAGGACATTGCTGATGTTTGACTTTTAACACTAGCATGGGTATTAGCAGCGCATTAGCAGCGCATGCCGACGTATGGCATTTCTGTTCCATTGGCTGCTTCGATTTGCAAAGGGTCAAGAGGGTCAACTAATTCTGACACGTCTCTGAGAGGAACATCAGGTAAATGGCTTTTTTTCCATACCTCATATATAGCACAAATTTGTGAATCCGTATCCCAAAGTGCCTGGGTCTTCTGTTTGTTCAGGAAACACCTGATGACACACTTCTTTCCTACTAACTCACTTACAGTAGGTGTTTTCTCCGGAGCACCATTTTCCTTGCGCTTGACTCGTGACTGAGTTGCCTGCTTCTTGATACCTGAACATGTATATGGCTTACAAAGTCTTTTGTGTGTGGGCCAATGGTTTCTCTCACATTCTTTTGAGCAGTAGAGAGTGGTATTACAAACTGAACAACATTTTAGTTCCTCACCTCCTTTCTCTTCTATACAGCCTGCACAAAATTGGGACTTATCGGTACCATTGGTTGCTCCATGTCCTGTGGGAGCAACCCCTCTTAGTTTAAAGGGCTTCTCCGAGCGGGATCTATTGGTCTCTGTGCTTTACAACCTGCTCTGAAGTGTTCACTGCTTCCACACCTAAAGCAATGCTGACAGTACTCCTCACCTGCTTGAGTACATGTGAGACACCTTGGCTGAGGGCGTCGTGCTGGGTAAAACCTCTGTGGTGCAAACCTCTGCTGAGATTGGGCCGTCTCTCTCATCCGCCCAGGGCCGAATGCTGGTCAGTATTCCTGCACTGCTGTTGGTGACTGCTGGTAGTAAAATGGCATTTCATTTGACTCAGTATTATAAGGTGACGATTGTGGAGGTGAGAACACTGGGTAAGGAGAGGGCACGGTTGTCGGTTCTCTGGTTGGTGGGAGGTACTGTGGCGGTGTGGGTGTGGGTCTTTGGATTTCCCTGATTTGACAGATCTTTCAATTGCACTATGTCAGAGCGCATTTCTTTGATTTCAGCGAGCAGTTCAGGGGGAAGTGTAGCTGGGCTTTGTGAAGTGGTGCTTTTCTTTTCCACCGGAGCTTCACTTGACTGGACTGTGTTCACATGAGTTACATGTGATGGGGCGGAATGTTTCTTTTTGTCCTGCCTCTCTTTTTCATTGGCAAATGAAATGTTCAGTTTCTCCAACAGCAGCTCATCTGAGGTATCTGTCTGGAGGAGGTAGGGCTGTAGGTCACCTTTAATATTGTCGCTCTGTAGGCCAGTTAGGACTGTATGCATAAACAATCTCTGGATTAGTACTGGGTCATATTTTAGGCTTGAATCAGCTTCCTCAGAAGCAACCAGGATCTTTTGTCTTAAGTCCATTGCACTTATTAGAAAGTTTTGAGGGGTCTCTTTACTGTTTTGAACTTCAGAAGTGAGTTGTTTGTATAGCTCTTATATACTTGTATAGTTGTTTGACTGTATATTTTTAATCACACCCTCTAGTGTCACCCATATGAGGATGGGCTCCCCTTTGAGTCTGGTTCCTCTCAAGGTTTCTTCCTTACCAATTTAAGGGGGGTTTTCCTTGCCACTGCTGCCTGAGTCACCTCAGACTTGCTCATTGGGGATAAATACATATACATACATACATACATACATACATACATACATACATACATACTGTGAACTATATATATCTTGAATTTTTGTTATATTAATTCTTTATACTTTTCCTTATGTTTACCTTCTGCTCTATGTTTATGTTCTTTAAAGCTGCTTTGAGACAATGTCCATTGTAAAAAGTGCTATACAAATAAACTTGAATTGAAAAAATTGACATTGGCAGTGTTAGTTTGTCTTTCCCTTCAAGGTAACTTCGTTACTGTAAGCCTGGTGTGATAGCACGGATTACAGCATCAATAATCTCTGACTCTGGGTAGCCTTTACTGTGCCCACTTTCAATTTGTTTGGACAGACTAGAAAATGTCAGCTTATCCTTTTGCCCTGGCTCGCCTATTTGTCCAGCTATCTTAAAATCTTTGCTCCACATGGAGCCATTAGGGGGGTGCTAGGGTCGTATTCGTTTCTGGCTTGCTGGAACTAACAGGAGGGTGCATGCCTGTTTTCATCAGGTCATACATTGCGTTCTCTTTTTCTTTCAATAACAGCCTTAGCGCCTCTACCTTTTTCTGGAGTTTTTCCTATTACGTCGTGGATACTAAGGAGGTCTGACATACCCTCATCCTCTAGGCTGGCCAATTCTTCCCTTTCAAGATACTTTATTACATGTGAAATCACTTGGCTGCAAGTTTTACCAGTTACATGTTCTTTCTCTGGTCCTGAAATCTGCAGTGCATTTCATACTTTAATCAGCTGTTCGATAGTCAGTTTGTACAACACTCCTTTAACCTCCAGTTGCAGCCTCTCCAATTCGGACTCCATGTTATCAGTGAGGGCATAAGCAGTAGAATGAGGGTTAATCTGACTTAATTGGCTCTGTGCTATTCCCTAGCGGTCAGTTTTGCTCACTTCAGTATACAAAGTGCCAGGTCCATCCAAAGACCACTTCCGCCGCCCTGCTGAACTCACTTGCCTGATATTTGGGTTGTTTGAAGGGATGATCAAAGCAAGGACTCCACTTATAGCTCAGGGGTGATCCTCAAGTCAAACGTCCCAGCGGTGCCTCCAAAAGTAACGGGAGAAGGTTAAAGAAAGACACACACACACACGCAGCCTTTGCCTTCACTCGTCTGTATTGAATGAGGAAGAGGCGCGCACGCAAGCAATTCCCCTCCCCCTACCGAAGCCCTGAGGCATCACCAACACATCGACGAGTAATCAACCCAGACAGATAAGGATCAACATTATCTGCATTCCACTTCTTAATATTACTTGTTGTCTAATTTTTAACAGTGACAAACTTAATACACATTCTAATATAACCATTAATATAACAGACTATGAGGGGGCACGGTGGCTTAGTGGTTAGCACGTTCGCCTCACACCTCCAGGGTCGGGGTTCGATTCCCGCCTCCACCTTGTGTGTGTGGAGTTTGCATGTTCTCCCCGTGCCTCGGGGGTTTCCTCCGGGTACTCCGGTTTCCTCCCCCAGTCCAAAGACATGCATGGTAGGTTGATTGGCATCTCTGGAAAATTGTCCGTAGTGTGTGATTGCGTGAGTGAATGAGAGTGTGTGTGTGTGCCCTGCGATGGGTTGGCACTCCGTCCAGGGTGTATCCTGCCTTGATGCCCAATGACGCCTGAGATAGGCACAGGCTCCCCGTGACCCGAGGTAGTTCGGATAAGCGGTAGAAGATGAATGAATGAATGAATAACAGACTATGGTAAATTAAATAATGAGTTAGGAACACGCTTGTCACACATGCACAATTTTCACATTTTATTTATTTTCTCTTATTTTGAAATTTAGCCCTACTTTTATTTATTTAATGAGAGAACGTTATACATATCTACAATCATACATATGTTCAGTTCTATGTTACGTGACAATAAATATTGTCAAAAAGTTTTTGAATTGTACTGAATTTATTTGATTTGACAGTCAGGTTTTGATTGATTGCAGATGTTGATACAACTACTAGGCTACTTAAATATATATCACACTAACTAGTTAGACATTATGATCTTCCAGACCTTTGCTTCAAGAAATTTTCTCTTACTGGACCTCTTTAAATTTTAGTTGAATACCTCTGCTTTAAATTCTACAGAGCCACGGTGCGTCGGGCTCTTTACACTATCACTGTTTCAGTTACTTTAGAAACACTTTTAGCTATAATTCAACTGCCACACTGCATCGGGCTGATTCACTTACTTTAGAATCTTAACAGAATTATAACAAACACACAACAACTTTCAGTTACTTTAGAAACCTATCAGCTTAAGCACTTTGCTTCAGTTACTTTAGAAAGAACAATTCACATACAACTCTGTCACCACACTGCGTCGGGTTAATTCAGTTCCGTTAGAATCTTAAACAGAAATGTGCAGAATAGGCTTAACAATAATAATAACTCCTCCTGCTTATGATCAATAAACTATACTCTATGTTCTATTCTACACTAAAACATTTCTTTTCTAGGTTTTTTAAACGAGGGGGTTCCCTGAATCAAAAACAGCGTAAAAGAAGAAAATTCCGCTTTTCTTACCTTTCCCCACTTTTTTTTTTTTTTTTTGGAATCATCACTGGGAGGCTCGCCAATGTAAGAAATAAAAAACGCATTGTGTAAAAATAAGACGATGATGTTGAAGATCTTAATGAAGAACAAGAAGTTTATTCCAGCATAGCAGTGACAAAATACATGACATGCTTTGGGTTCGTCGGAGTCAGTAAGAACCCAGAGCAAATCCTGCTCACACATTTTATACTGTTTTCCTCTTTGTAGTTTAAATGAGGTTTTGCTTTGAATGTGTATTGAGCGTAAGAACTGAGTGTCTCCCAAATGGCTGGGTCACACCTTGTTATTTAGCCAGATGTCTTTAAATGTTAATCATGGTCACGTATACCTTGTCTTGTTATTGTTTCAATTGTTATCAGTCAAATAGTCCCTTTAAATGGTAAATGCGGTCGCCGCGGTCATGCAGACCTTGGCTTGGTATTGTTACAGTTGTTATCAACCAAATGGTCACTTTAAATGGTAATCGTGGTCACGTTAACCCTTTGTTAATGGTGATCCTTGATGTCCTGCTGCCATTCCCATATTTATAATTGAATCAAGTTTATACGTTTAGAGTCCTAAACGTATTACCATATGATACTTAAACCTTTTTAGGAATGAGCTCTTTTAGATGTGTACCTTGGAGTGGAATTTGGGTGCAATTTCTGTAATTTTTTACAACATATTTAAACTTAAAGAAAATAAGTACACAATATTTATGTTAAATGAACTCAATATTTATTATTCTCTTCTGTCATTTTTTTAATTACACATAAGTCAAATCCTTTGACTTACTACACTTAAAAACATACTCAAAACTTAGTTTTTGTGGCAAATTATTGCCTCAAATATACTGAGTTAAACCAACTAATGTTACAATGTTACATTGAATCAGTATTTTCTTGCTCTTTTAAATATTAACATCACTGTTGTCAACGACGCGGGGGTAAAAACGGACCCAAACGCAGGACAGCTTAACAAAAACGGGGATTTAATAAATTAAAGAAACACGAAACAAGACACAGACATGACGACGACAGGAGACAATAGGATTCCACGCTGCACGAAGCAACGCGGCTCAATTAAATAATACAAATAATCATTATACACAAGGGACAGGTGTGCAGAGGCGGGGCAGAAAAGACAAGGGCAGGGCAGACACGTGAACATGAAACATAAACAAAAGGCACATGGCCAAAGTCCAGGCAGAGTCCTGACAGAACCCCCCTCCAAGGCGCGGCTCCCGACGCGCCAAACCGTCCTGACAGTCCCGACGGGTCCAGGAGGGGGGAGCAAGGCACACGGCGAGGCAGGTGGGGGGAGCAAAGCACATGGCGAGGCAGGTGGGGGGAGCAAGGCACACGGTGAGGCAGGTGGGGGGAGCAAAGCACATGGCGAGGCAGGTGGGGGGGAGCAAGGCACACGGCGAGGTATGTGGGGGGAGCAAGGCACACGGCGGCACAGCCAGAGAGGGCTGAGCGACGTCCACAGCAGAACAGAAAGGCCGAGTGATGTCCACAGCTGAGAAGGAGGGCCGAGCGACGTCCACAGCCGAACAGGAGGGCCGAGCGACGTCCACAGCCGAACAGGAGGGCCGAGCACAACCCCCGACGCACCACGGCCAGACCCACCTCCCAGAACCAGGAAAAGGGGAGGGAGGGCAGGGAAAAAATAAAACCTCCACAGAACAGAAAAAAACTCCAGTGGGCAAAACACGGGCCTGCAACACCCCCCGCGGACAGGAAGTGAATGCGGAAAAATGCGGAAAAATGCGGACCGATGTCACCAAAACCCGCAAAGTCCAGGGAACTTAAAGAAAATAAGTACACAATATTTATGTTAAATGAACTCAATATTTATTATTCTCTTCTGTCATTTTTTTAATTACACATAAGTCAAATCCTTTGACTTCACTTAAAAACATACTCAAAACTTAGTTTTTGTGGCAAATTATTGCCTCAAATATACTGAGTTAAACCAACTAATGTTACAATGTTACATTGAATCAGTATTTTCTTGCTCTTTTAAATATTAACATCACTGTTGTCAACGACGCGGGGGTAAAAACGGACCCAGGACAGCTTAACAAAAACGGGGATTTAATAAATTAAAGAAACATGAAACAAGACACAGACATGACGACGACAGGAGACAATAGGATTCCGCGCTGCACGAAGCAACGCGGCTCAATTAAATAATACAAATAATCATTATACACAAGGGACAGGTGTGCGGTGTGCAGAGGCGGGGCAGAAAAGACAAGGGCAGGGCAGACACGTGAACATGAAACATAAACAAAAGGCACATGGCCAAAGTCCAGGCAGAGTCCTGACAACTGTGTTAAATGGCAATGACAGACAGATATGTATAAATAAATATATATATATATATATATATATATATATATATATATATATATATATATATATATATATATATATATATATGTATACTGTATATATACTGTATATATAAAAATAGATAAAATGCAAATGCAAGTCCAATAGGGTAAAGGTGAATAGAACAGCAACTTTGAAATTACAATATCATGAACGTGCAAGAACCATTTAATACTGCCCAGCTCTACTAAACAACCCTCAAGAACAAGAGATGCATTAATACCAAAATACCATAATACCAAATAACACGTTCAAAGGCACACTGTGCAGTTTGTGATAAAAAAAATCCTGTAAATTAGTGCAGCAACCTTTTAAGGCATTATATCACAGAAGGAAACCACATTGAACTACAGTGAAAATGCCAGGCCATACAGATTTCTCAGATAATTTTCTACATACGCATCAACAAGTCATTCTTTAGACTCTGTAATTCCGGTGACAGTTTACCATCTTCCATACCTTTTGTAAACGTTTCCGGTCTGATGAGCAACAATAACTTTATCTGTAGTCCTCTAAAATCTCCATTGTTTTTGCAAAGATCCTCTTCCACAAACACCCATCATGAACATCAGACTGTGATATATCTCTGTTCTTTAAATTAAATTGGACACTCATGGAGACCTGATTGTCATCTCCTTGACTGAAATCAGATGGACTCTAATTTGACCTTGAAATTAAATACTAAACATAGAGGTTCACATACTTTTGACTCTCACAGTTAGATAATATCAGAACATTTTCCTGAATAAAAAAATTACCATACATATATATATATATATATATATATATATATATATATATATATATATATATATATATATATATATATATATATATATGTATATATTAGTCATAATCAGTCATAATCAGTCATAATGTTATGCATGATTGTGTACAGTATACAGTGTAATCTGAAGGTTTGTGAACCCTATATATATATATATATATATATATATATATATATATATATATATATATATATATATATAGGGTTCACAAACCTTCAGATTACACTGTATAATGTACACAATCATGCATAACATTATGACTGATTATGACTGATTATGACTAATTATGGTAAGAAAACAGCAGTAGTATGCAACGAGTTGTTGTAGGTTCATTCATTCATTTTCTACCGCTTATCCGAACTACCTTGGGTCACGGGGTGCCTGTGCCTATCTCAGGCGTCATCGGGCATCAAGGCAAGATACACCCTGGACGGAGTGCCAACCCATCGCAGGGCACACACACTCTCATTCACTCACGCAATCACACACTATGGACAATTTTTCCAGAGATGCCAATCAACCTACCATGCATGTCTTTGGACTGGGGGAGGAAACTGGAGTACCCAGAGTAAACCCCCGAGGCACTGGGAGAGCATGCAAACTCCACACACACAAGGCGGAGGTGGGAATCGAACCCCCAACCCTGGAGGTGTGAGGTGAAGGTGCTAACCACTAAGCCACCGTGCCCCCCCTCAGAGTAATTTATGAGCTTTTATTGCAGACATAACACTTATTTCTTCCTGCCTAAATCTTCAAATGTTCACTGCTGAAGAGCAGAGCACAAAGATGACCAACGGATGGCAGTTCAAAGAAGGTGTTATAGTCGGATCGGCGGATCCAACTACAGCGATCCCATGTGTCATGGGCTTTCCATGCAGATCTATCCCAATAATGCACACCACCAAGTGAGACACAGATAAGGTGTAGGGTGTCAGGATGGATCAGGTAGGTCCATAAAGGAGAAGAAGAACTGGGAACTCAGTACACTTGTAGCTCGGGAGTGGCATGTATAGCTCGACAGAGAGAGAGAGAGAAAAAGAAAGAGAAAATGAGAGAGAGAGAGAGAGAGAGAGAGAGAGAGAGAGAGAGAGAGAGAGAAATTATAAGGTATGCTTGTAATCATATGATGTTTAAAGACAAAGTACATTATGTTTAAAGTGCAGACAGGGACTCTGCTAAGACTAGCTATGACAGCATAACTAAAAGGGAGAGCCAGAAGGTGACACAAACCTAAGGACTTCCTTGGACATAAAGCTCCAATCACTCCACAGTCAGCAAACCAGAGTGACTTGCAAGGGTGGCAAGGTAAAAGCATCCAAGCACGCTAGTGCACCAACACTCTATGCTCAGGAACCCAGATCTGCTCCTCTGCTTAACTATGGGGCTCTGTAAGAAAAAGTCTGCCCCCTGCTGTAGCCTTTACTACTTGGGGTACTACCAAATGGCCTGCAACTGTTTTCAATGTACGCATGGTGTATTTAACCAGTGTTGTCTCTGTTCTATGATGAGGGATGAATACTGAAGGCTACATATCAAGAATGTTATTCCTATGTAGGTTTGAGCATATCTGCTGTGCTACAACTTTTTCTAGGATCTTGGAGATAAAGGGGAGGTTTGATATTGGCCTATATTTGGACAGCTGACAGGGGTCAAGGTCAGTTTTTTTAATCAGGGGTTTCATAACTGCTAGTTATTAGAATAAGAATTTATTATTTTTAAAGGGGGATCAGTAGTTACTTGTATTATCTGTTTAAAGAATCATGAAGGTAAGTTAGTAAAAATTGAGAAAAAGGGAAAATATATCAGTATAATTAAACAGACAGTCAAGAAAATTATAAAAAACAGTTTGCAAACAGAAACTACATCACATATACATCAACAAAGGTTTATTAAATTAATTAATTAACTGTAATGACTAAAATACATTATTAATAATTGACAGAAACACAGAAATCTGTTTATTTCAAATCTGTTAAAAGTTGTTTATTTGAATGCTTGTCTAAAGTTTATAATCTAATGAGAGAAAATGTTTTTTTTTTCAACATATAACAGATGTTGACAAATCAAATGTTGCTGAAAACTATTTTTTCTGTATTAATACAATCCAAAAGACAGTCAAATTAAAAGTCACTAAATCTTTCATATCATTTTCATATCAGTTTGTTTGTATAGATAAACAATTTTCCGTAAAAATTTGTTTCTTAGTACAGCTAACATACAGGTATATGAGCATAAAAATATGAGGTATAAACAAATATATGAGCAGTGTGATGTTAGTCAAACATGTGACTGCATGGAGAGAGGGAAATATTATTCACTTATGCACTTTTTATGTATACATTATTCATGTATTCTTACATCACATAATCTATTAACTCTATTTCATTCAAAAAACTTTAAGCTAAAAGACAATCTAAATGATTCATTTGAAGTATATATAAGTATATATTTGATTATATAAAGATTTGTGTGTATATTTACACAACGCAGGTGAATTCTGATTTAGCAATATTATCAATGTGTCTTCAGAATTCAAAAATCAAACCCTAAATCACATCTTAATTGATCAACTACATTTGGGGTAAAGAGGCATTTTAGACAGATAAGTGAAATATACAAAATATTTTTGTATCAACCAAAACAGTTTTCCCATCACTACATATTCTATTACATTTCTAAAAGTGAACTCATTACTCACTCTGAATATGAAAGAAAGAAAATCTAGAGCACTGCAAAATTAAACAATTTTAGACTCTGCTAAAGAGTTCTTTCTATCACTTACTGTTATTTTCTTTCTTTTTATAAAATACAATTCCATCTGTTTGCTTTCTCCATTTCACTATGATGGTCTCTGGCATCCCCTGATCGATTAGTTTCTGCTTTATCTAAAGAAGAGAATAAATAAATTATTATTATAATGCAGAATAGTGACAATAATCTCCTGTGTAAATGCTATAAATATGCTACAGAAACTGAACCCAACAGTCTGACTACAATACAGTATGTCAGTGTCAGATGCTGATGATGATTCAGGTTCTGTATGCAGCAATGAAAAGGAGAAAAAGTATATTATAAATGGAGTCTTGAGAAGGATGAGACTCACCTTCTCCAACATTGCCTCCTTTAGTGCAGGATCATTCACATCCTGACTAGACTGAATCTTCACTTTTATGATTTGTCTTATGATTACTGGATATAGAAAGACACACACAAGCACAAACAAGTTGAAATGTTTAAATATTAGTGTAAATGTTCAAATAATTATTTAAATATGAGACTGAATGAAACTTTAACTCACCTGAGTAACAGAAGAAAGGCATTATGTCTGAGCACTGTGCATCAGCAGCCTGACTATTACTTAAATAACCACAGCCTTCATTCCCCAGGGTATTATCAGGTTCTCCAGACATCCAGCTGATGGTAGAGAAGATGGTACCATCTGGCCACCTCCAGCCGCCTTTGTACAGACCAATCCAAACCAAGCCAGGGTTCAGTCCTGCTATAATTGAGATTTCTTTTGCATCTCTAGCACTGGCCAGATCTGTATGATCTGCTCTGCAGTAAGACTGAGCTGCAGACCATGTCATACTTTGAGAGATGTAAATGTACCTTCGATCACCGCTTTTTCTTTCTATGAAAAAAAGCATATGATTACCACTTAAGTAAATAAAAGTTAAATGTCTAATGTTTATTGATGTTTATAAATGTCAATGCATCATTCATTAAGTGCAATGAATGTCACAGATAATTAAGATTCGGTGTTTTAACTGTTGTCATTAAGATTCCATATGTATCAGATTTTTCTATTTAAGACTAAGCACACACAGTCTATAATGTTTTAATCATACAGGCTTCTTTACAAGAAAAAATGTGTTGTTCCTTACTATCAAAGCACACAAATGGGTTTAAGAGGTCACATGACAGATCACTCCAAGCATCTTTATCTACTGCACCACATAATTCATTTTCCCACAAGTCGTCAGGCTGTCCTGGTTTCCACAGTGTGTTCTGTGTTACTAGCTCATTTCCCATGGACCAGCGCCACCAGATGTCAGTGTGCAGTCCAATCCAAGCACTGGAACTGAATTGTTGTATCTGTACTTCATTCTGAAACTGAAGCATGTCATCACTGGTTTTGATGACGGCCAGATCAGTGTATCAGCCTGAGCATCACTCCATGTTTTCCCCTGCCGGATCAGAAAGTAATGATGAGGCACAGACAGGACGAGAGGGACGAATCCTGTGGAGAAGAGGTTTAAAGGTTTTAATTAATTTAACTATATTGTAATTATTCCGTATAAAAGATATTTTTCTTCAATTTTCTTCACACACTCTCTCACCTATGAAAAACAGGAGTATGAACAGATGCTGCTCCATCACTGATATGTTCAAAATCACGAAGAAAAAAATGTGATTAAAAACAGTGACTTTAGTAAAATTCATAAGTATCACATCACTACATGTGATTCTATCTGAATAAAGAGAGCACACACCCAGCATTAGACTCTTTATCAGTGGATCTGATTCTTATGCTCTAGACTTTGATTCATGATTCAACTGTAATCACCTGCTGGTGTAATGATCTCTGTACAGCCCTGCTCTGAAGAACAATATACTAAAATATTTGTTATCCCACATGTCAAACTCTATAAACCATTTCCATAATAAAGTGTTAGGAAATAACTGATGTATTTCAGTAAAGAACAGAAACATACCTGAAATGTGAAGGAAGTAAACTCTCAGCTTTTATAGACCTCAGTGTCTTTCAGAGATGTTCTGCAGTATCTAACTATGTAAGTTACTATTTATCTTGTTTTAGACTTGATGACTAAATGCAAATCTCTTCCTCCTCCTTCATTTTTACTTTACAAAACAGATTGGATGTAAATCTGAGAAAGACAGGGCACAACTGAAAAAGGAAAAAAACAGAATTCTGGAGATGTTTATTCTTTAGTGTGTAATTTGAGAAAGAATTATACAGTTCCGTTTTAATTTAATTTTTATACAGCACAAAGAAGATCTCATTATACTGAAATGTAACCATGGATACAGCCTCATAAGGACAGCTTTGGGAATCTGAAACACTGCCAACTCTATTATTTACAACCACAAGGCAGAACTGGTTCAAATCAAAGTACAGTATAGGGTTATGAATGTCATGGATTTATCTAATGATCAGATCATAACAAAGCTAGGAGATCAATAAGTATATTTCTAAAAATAGCTTACAAATGAAATCTATGAAAGTGTGAACATCATTATCCGCCCCATTGGTGTTAAACTACATTAGATCTGGCACAAAAGATGAGCAAGAGGAGGTGATGAACACAGAAATAAACACAGTTTAAAATATATGAATTATATTTTCTAACAAGTCTAACATGATTTACTTAATTACTTACCTAATTTTAAAAGGTGTAATTAAGATTTAAGCAAAATATTACAATTACAATAACAGCAATTGCTTTACTGCTTCATGAGTAACATTCTTATAATAAGAGTTTGTATTATGTTACAAGGTTGTTAAAAATTCTGAATTTTTCTCTGGCCTTCTCTGGTTATTTTGTTAATAAATGAACTGTAACCGGGTTTGTCTATAGTGAGGGGGCATTCACAGACACACATTTAAGGTGTACTACAGCACTTAAATTTATAATCTCATAAATCTGCTGTGTTTCTAACAACTTCATCAATTTTTACATTCACATGGCTACAAAAAAAACACATTCAGGGTTACACAAAACATAGAAACAAAACTTAAACATGACAGCAAACAACGGCAAACATAGCAAAAGTTGTGAATAATGACTCAACAAACAATTGATACATAAGGAGGGGTATAAATAACAAGCAACATTAGGGGTAATGGGAAATATGTAAACTCATACAAGACATAATCACATTACGATAACAATGAAAGTTGTAATGAAACGGAGTACAAATACTTCGTTACTGTACTTAAGTAGAAATTTCACGTATCTTTTCTTTACTTCGCTATTTAAATTTATGTCAACTTTCACTTTTACTCCACTACATTTCCTAGATAAAATGTATACTTTTACTCCGATATATTTCCACTAAGTATCTTCGTTACTCGTTACTACAAAATAAAATCAGAAGAAATATGTGCGACTACAATAAGGGAGGTATGGCGAATCACTGCTGCTAGATTGCATTACGCTCCGCAAGCTCTATTTCAGCGTAATCAGAGCCGCGTAGGGCAAAGTTGCGTAGGGCCCCGCAAATTGCGCAAGGCCCCGCCTCCCCCTGCCTTATTTTTAATATATGAATATGAATATGAATGCACATCCCTCAGTAAATAATACCCATCAGGGATCAAGTATTGCTCTCATGCATACTATAAAACACAGTGATACGGTATGGCAAGCCATTTTAGCTTTTATACATTCACATGATATGGATTTTTGATATCAAGAATTCAGTTTTCAATACTTAAAATGTAAATATTAAGAGTGTGATTTCTAGTAGTAACCATATTTTTGATATCAGGAATTACATTTAAATTCAATTGCTAATATTCAACTCAAAATTCTATTTAAAATATTCCATTTAATAAAGATTTGTTTATACCTCATTTAATTCTGTATTGTTTTACTCTTTGACCAAGAGATGGAGCAAACTTTTTTTAAAAGGAGGGAGGTTTGTAGTCAAGTGTGAATGTGTGGCATATGGTTTGCATGGCTCACGGGTCAGGTAGAAGGGCCCCTTAGCAGAATTTTGCTTAGGGCCCCAGGGAGTAGGAAGCACAACTGAAACCGCCATGGAAGCACCTACTGGAGGACCTCCCGTTATCGTAGACGACCACCCCGACAATAGTGGTGAGCTCGGTGAACAGGGTGAAGAAGATAACGTTATACACCCGTGGCCGTATTTGCAAGAAATGTTTCTGTACATTGGAATGAAAGATTCTTCCTACCGGATGAAGTGCCTCTTTTGTCTACCGATAATCACTGAAATTTTACTTTTTACTTTTACTTCAAATACAGTAATACCTCGAGATACGAGTTTAATTCGTTCCGTGACCTTGCTCGTATCTCAAATTGCTCGTATCTCAAAGCAATTTTCCCCATTTAAATTAATTGAAATCCCATTAATCCGTTCCAGCTCGCAAAATTCCACTCCAGTTTTGTTTATGTGTTTTCAATATGAAAAATGTACAGTACCTGTATTTATAAATGACAAATATTGTATAAAAACATACAGTAATAAAAGAGAATTTAAAAAAAAATAAACTGGTTTTACTATAAAGTGTATTATTTACATTGGAGATAAGACGACTTGGGCTAACGGAAGATGCGCACAAAGGTTGAGGGAGGAGTAAACAGGCGGAGGAGTTAGGAGGAATTTTGTCTCATACGTACACTTTTACTTTCGTTCACTTACTCGCTACTGTACACTCTAAATGCTACTTTACACTTAAATGGATCTTAACTAAACTTCACTAAAATTAACAAACTTAACTGAAAATCTCTTAAGTTAACTGAACTTAATTGCTACAATTTCTGTTTTCTTTACATTAATTTCTCTTAATTTTCTTCATCGTTTTTCGCTTCACTTGTTTTTGCCTTTTTTGTCACTCTTTCCTCACTAACATCTGCTGGTCGTTTTAATAGAAACCTGTCCATGGAGGTTTGTTTCTTCCTCCCTTTTAAAATGTTTCAGAAATGTGTAAGGCAAGTGTCATTAAACAACGCTGATGCACGCAGCCCCTTTGCGACTCTCCATTGGAAATGAATGACTTCCGGTTTATCGGCCGTCGTTTGTCGTGTGCAGTGTGAAGGCAGCTTTAACCGAGTGAGACGCGGGAAGCTGAGGTGGGGGAAACAGAGCACACGTGGTTGTTGGGGATCTTTGTTTCGGCGGTGGCAGCTCGGATGCTCGTATCTCAAATATTTGCTCGTATCTCAAGCCAAAAATATGGTCGAATCACAGCTCGTATCTCAAAAAATTCGTATGTCAAAGCACTCATATCTTGAGGTATAAATATCAGAAAATGACTTTTGATACTTAAGTACAGTAAATATCAGATACATTAAGACTTTTACTTGAGTAATATTCTAAAAGGTAACTTTCACTTCTACCAAAGTCTTTTTCTAGTACGATACTTGTACTTTTACTCAAGTATTGCTTTCTAGTACTTTATACAACACTGGATAACAATACACCTGCCAGTGCCAACCAGTGCTCCAGCAGGACATAATCACAGTCTCTGACAATGAGGTTAAATGTGTTATAATAAAGTATGTTATAATTACTTTATAAATACTGTTAGAATTATTTAATAGTGGGTGGATGAAACTGGATAAGATGGAGCACATACTGCAGACTTAATTTAACCATGATGGAACCTTTAGGAGAGGTTCTAAGGTATATCTTCTTTAAGAATGGCCCAACATCCCACCACAAACACATTCAGGATTTGTATGACAGCTTTCTCAGAAGCTTTAAAGCTCTCCTAGAGGAACATGGTGTATCAGCGCCTTATTAGTCCTTGTTAGTAATAATATGTTATTATGTGTTTCCATTATTTTCTACATTCCATCTGCATGAGTGTATAATCTACCAAATCTGAAAAAAAATCATAAGTTTTCTATGAGTTTCTTTGGTTAAAGCTAATTTGTGGGCATCTAGTACTTTATCTAGGACTGACGTCAGTGCCAGTCACAGGCAGATGGTGAGCTGAGCCTCGGCCGGTGTATTTCCTTACTAAATGAACTGTAACACAGTTTGTACATTGTTGACCTTTGGAACCCTGGAATAATTTGAGTATATTTCCCTTTCTTTACTATGTGGCTTCAAACATTACACCACTAAATACATTTATACATATTTCATAATTTAATATATATAAATACTTCTGGAATATATTAAATACCTTAACAGTAAAAATATATATTTGAATGTCTCTCAGAAACATTTGCTAGACATAGTAGTGTGGTGTTTGTGAGGAGGAGAGAGATATATCCCAGGGGTAATTGATAGTAATTGTAATTTTTAATTTAATTTCATTACAGTTTTTGTGGAGCTCATTTTATTTCTTTGTACTTCTCATTTGAGATATTTATTAATCTCCTTTTGTGAATCTCTGTTTAATTATTGCTGGTACTCGTTGTGTTTATTTGTAGATTTATTGTTATCTATTTGTCTTTCTTATTATTTATATGAATCCTCTGTTAATTTTCACATATTATTCACACTGCCACAGACCAACTACATATAGACTGTCTGTCTCTCTCTATCCCCCTGTGTTCTGAAAAACAAAGAAGTGCAAGACAGAGTGGTTTGCAAAAGCCATTTTGCCTGAAGAAAGACAAATAATCAGCTGAATTGTTTCTTGAAGTATTTCACATAAAGGTGGTTTTAACTCTATAATGTCAGGAATAACTTATTTTTGATAGCTGGATTTCTGGACCTATGAACAGTAGGAATTAATTTTTTTCTCATATTTAAAAAAGATTATTTACTGTGTTAAAGGAACTAGGAATTGCTATTTATTTTCTAGTAAAATGTAGGTATAAAAAGATTTGTGTGTATATTTTCACAAAGCAGTTTTGGTGAATTAGGATTTCATTACAATTTAGCGACATTATCACAGAATTCAAAACTCAAACCCTCAAACAGATCTTAATTGATCAACTACATTTGGAGTTAAGATACTGTACATTCTACACAGCTAAGTGAAAAATACAATGTTTTATATAAATAATTTTGTATCAACTAAAACAGGTTTCACCATCATTACAACTCATTAGGTTTGTGAACACATTTGTCACTCTAAAAATGCCTAGAGCACTACAGAATTACACAATTTCAGATTCTGCTAAAGACGGTGAAGAGTTCTTTCTATCATTTTATGTTATTTTCTTTCTCCTTGTGAAACACATTTCCACATTTCTGGTTTTTCTCTCCATTTCAGTTGCTCTCTGGCATCCCTGATCCATTAGTTTCTGCTTGATCTGAAAAACAGGACTTTTATTACTTACTAATACATGGCAGAGACTCAATGTGAAATCTGTAAAAATGCTACTGAACCCAACAGTTAGATTACAGTACAGTGTGTCGGTGTCAGAGCTTGATGAAGACTCTGATTGTCAGGACTCAGCCCGGACTTTGGCCACGTGCATTTGTTTATGTTCCTCGTCACGTGTCTGCCCCACCTTTGTCTGCTCCTCCCATCTCCATACACCTGTTTCCCATTGTCATTACCTTTGTCTATTTAACTGCACCGCGTTGCCTTGTGCAGCGTGGAATCTACTGTTGTTTTGTCCTGTTGTCCTGTCTCTAGTCCGTGTCATATTTTGTGTCTTTTTGTTATTCAACCCCGTTTATTTTTGCTATCCTGCATTTGGGTCTCTTTTATCCCCGCGACTCATGACACTGATGAAGTAGGTTACAAGTGGAGTCTTGAGGAAGAGAGCGTTCATATCCTGACTCGACCAAACCTTTACCCTTAGGATTTGTCTTTTGATTGCTGGATATAGAAATGTTTAGACACATACAAACGCAAACAAGTTTAAATGTTTACATATTAGTTTAAATGTTCAAATAATTATTTAAACATGAGACTGAAAAAACTATAACTTACCTGAGTAACAGAAGAAAGGCATTATGTCTGAGCACTGTGCATAAGCAGCCTGACCATTATTTATATAACCAGGGTTTTCATTCCCCAGAGCATTGTCAGGATTTCCAGACATCTGATGTTAGGGAGGCTGGTATTGTCTATCCAGTTAAAGTATTTTTTAAATCCAGATAAATTAAATACAGGTTTCAAATTCTTTGATAGTGGTGATGTCTCTAGATGAAAATCTTTACAAACAGTAAAAGAATAACACAACTTCCACACCAGAACTAAAATGCAACCTTTAGAATCTGTTATACCGTTGAGTTTCCAGATAGTTATTTGGTTTACTGGATAGGTTACTTCATTAACCCCATCTCCTCTCCCAATTCTGCCTACTCCTAAATGATCTGCTGTAAATGATTTGAAGTAATCTAAAATATCCAAATCATAAACTAAATGATGTGTTATTCTTATATGACTGCTCCCCCAAACATTGTTAGTAGTAATTCCTCCTTGCTCATTGAGGTGGATAATGATAATGAACATTGTCATCCTTAACAATTAGAGATGTTTCAGAGACGTTCTATTTGTAAATTTGTCTTCTAGACTGGATGACTAAATGATTTAAAAATCAGATTGCATGGAAATCGGAGACAGACATACTGAACTGTAACCATGGACACGGCCTCATAATGACAGCTTTGGGAATCTGCAACACTGCTGACTCTTTTTTTTTTCACAACAGAGCTCTGATTTCATTCAGATATTCTGCAAGTCATTGTGTATTAACAACAAATTAGTGCTTTAATGTCGGAGGTGTTATTGTGTTTTTAGCTTTGTAGGTGTTTTAAATCTGATTCAGCCGATACAGGAAGCAGGTAGAGGAAAGACAGCAATTAGGTGATGTGCGAGAACTTGGGGAAGTTCACAATTCAACCAGATACATTCTGGGTCAGTTGAAGCAGTTGGATGGTGCACAGGGGCAAATGTAAGATAAACCGTCATAACTAAGTCTGGTTAGCAATGTGAGCAAACTGGTCAGGTGCAAATTCAAATGGTTTGACTAGAGAGTTCTCAAGGCAGAAGTAAACATGGCTTCGAAAGACATGGTGAGTTGATTCACAGTGCAGAGTACAATGCACATTGCTTTTAAGTAAAATATTTATAATAAATTATAAAAGTGTGCACTAGGTCTAACAGCTTCTTAAATAATCAGAATTCTTCCCTGAGCTTCGTTGGTCAAAGGTTATTTGCTTGTATATTTGTATAGTACTCATTGAATATTTAAACATACAGATGGTAAATCTCTGCCAGTGAATTGTTTTAATAAATGAACTTCAACAAGGTTTGTCTATTGTGATGACATAACTACAGGCATTCATACATAAATATCCATCCATCCATCCATTTTCTACTGCTTATCCGGGGCCGGGTTGCGGGGGCAGCAGTCTTCTGGGGGAATACCGAGGCGTTCCCAGGCCAGCCGAGAGACATAGACCCTCCAGCATGTCCTAGGTCTTCCCCGGGGCCTCCTCCCGGTTGGACATGCCTGGAACACCTCCCCAGGGAGGCGTCCAGGAGGCATCCGGAACAGATGCCCGAGCCACCTCAGCTGACTCCTCTCGATGTGGAGGAGCAGCGGCTCTACTCTGAGCTCCTCCCAAGTGACCGAGTGCCTCACCCTATCTCTAAGGGAGCGCCCAGCCACCCTGCGGAGGAAACTCATTTCGGCCGCCTGTATCCGGGATCTTGACCTTTCGGTCATGACCCTTGCGGCTCAGCTCTTTCTTCACCACAACAGACTGGAATATCGACCGCATCACTGCAGAAGATACACCGATCCGCCTGTCGATCTCCCGCTCCATCCTTCCCTCACTTGTGAACAAGACCCCAAGATACTTAAACTCCTTCACTTGAGGCAGGAGCTCTCCACCAACCTGAAGGGGACAAGCCACCCTTTTCCGGCTGAGAACCATGGCCTCGGACTTGGAGGTGCTGATTCTCATCCCCGCCGCTTCACACTTGGCTGCAAACCGTCCCAGTGCACGCTGGAGGTCCTGATTTGAGGAAGCCAACAGGACAACATCATCTGCAAAAAGCAGAGACAAAATCCCATGGTCCCCAAACCGGACTCCCTCCGGCCCCCGACTGCACCTAGAAATCCTGTCCATATAAATAATGAACAGGACCGGTGACAAAGGGCAGCCCTGCCGGAGTCCAACATGCACCGGGAACAAGTCTGACTTACTGCCGGCAATGCGAACCAAACTCCTGCTCCGGTCATATAGGGACCGGACAGCCCTTAGCATATATATATATATATATATATATATATATATATATATATATATATATATATATATATATTCATATTTTCAAATTTTCATATGTTGATACTGCTCTTATATGTTTATTAACAAAAATATATTTTTCTATGTCTTTCATGTCCTAGTAATGGTAAGAGTACCATGGTAAGAGAGATATATCTCAGCAGTAATTGCCAGCTAAAAGGCTTTTACTAAATATTACACATTGTTAAATTTTAAACATATTGTCATATATATGTGTGTGTGTCAGGTTCAGCTATAATCTCTGAGGAAGTAAACTGATTTTAATATTCAGCAAAATGATGACACCTCTATAGCTCTACTACTGAAATGAGAGTAGATTTTGCACCAATGAGGGAGAATTAATTTGGCACAGAGAAAGTTCTTTATATTCATGACAGGAATCTCTTCTTTAAGTGTTGTTATATTATTTACACACACATTCATTAAGATTCTTTTTCAATTGGTGAAAAATATAATATATGGTTTATATTTTATTTATTTTTAAATCTTAAAATGTTAACTTTTATGGAGCACAGGTTACAGATGTAGCGGCTCAAAATTGTTCTTTTTTCAAGTGTGACTGACGTTAGTCAGGCATTCATGACACGTTTATCACACTGTTATCAGGCGGTTGTCATGAGCCCCCTCTCTACAGGCAATCAAGGATGTGTGAATATTCTAATGTAGCCACCCCCATTTTTAGCTGTTGTAATGCAATTCCAGGGCACAACCAGAAGATGGGGCTTTGCTCACAAACACTTTCTGACCCTGACTTTACAGGTCAGAGACAACATTTTTTTAAGAGTATAGAAGCAGTTTTCTCTTTCACCTTTTACCTGTCCACCAGGAAGATAGTAGGAAGGACCTGAAACTTTAATGTCATTACACACTGGAGAGAGACAGACAGACAGATGGATGTTGTATTTGGTGACACTGTGGGTTTTGAACTTGTGCAAATTAAAGTCAGTTTTTATTATATATATATTAAAACATGCATCACCAAGCGTAACAACACTGCACTATTAGAGACATCAGTTTTAATAGGAATCCTCAGATTTGCAGGAGGTGAATACCAGAGTTTGCAGATTGACCTACAGTATCTGTCTGTGAGACGTGAGGGAGAGAACACCCCTTTGTTATGCTTACTAGGGGAGCAGAGCTGGGTGTTATCAGCAATGTTCTCACCATCCTCCTTCTACTGTTCTGTCTTCTGGGAGAATGATGTGCCTTGAGAACAACTTTCAGCTTTTCACCTTCACCTGGATGACTGAGAATCTTCACAGACATATTATGCTTATTATGCTTATTATGCATATTATGCATGCTCAGGTCTGAGCATGTGTACAGATTAGTACGTTTATGAATGTATGTTGTTTGTGTCTTGGGATCAGCAATAAAGCACACTAATCATCATCCTCTTCTTTCCAGGTTGTTACTGGGGGAAAAGAATGAGGAAGAAGCAGCCAGGTCGGCAGCCATCTGATGATGGCAAGACTAACATGTGAACCACATCACAGCGTGGTCTGTACAAATGACCATTCGCAGGGACCACACTGTGATACCATGTCTCTCATATACTGTGTAGATGCCCACATATGCACCTTCTTCATTTCTATCTATAAATGTTTGTATTTCTGTACATTTTGTCATGTGCATAGTGTGTATGGTGACAATGTAAAGACACATGACATGTGCACTGTGGCAACCCACATATAAAAATAGTTGAATTTCAAAATAAAGAGTAATTAAATAAGTATTGAAAATGCAGTCATCAAGTAAATGGTAGCTGACTTAATTCTAACAATAGAAATGTAAAAAAGCCCTAAGATTGAAGACCATAAAATATATTACAAAACCGAGCAGAGGGTTTATAGTGTACTGTTATGACTACAATGCTCAGATTTGCAGCAGCAGAAGCCTGTTCTAACCAGACTGACGATTCTGTCTGAAAGAAGTGGGGGACAGCAACATTCTTTGTTATGGTTACTAGGTACATTTGGGTCTTGACAATGATGTTCACAACATCCCCTACAGTACCTGTCCCTGTTTCAAGGACAGAAATGGGCGTGGATCTTAACAAACTTTGTCTGATTGGTTTGGTATCCTGTGGTCTAGCCAATCAGATTAATTTTTCCTATGATGGTATTGTCAGTATCATAGATAAATACTGCAGCAAGCTACTGTAGTATTTTCACGTCACTTTTGGAAGATTGACATACTACGACGGATACTAACTACTATGGCAGCACAGGATTTTTACTTGCCTAGACAAGCTAAACGCGTCCCAGCAAAGGTAAGCAAACATGGTACGTTTTACTTTGTGAATTTAAACATTAACCTAGTAATTCATAATAATTTGCAATGTGACTCTATGTTCCAAATAGATGCAGAAGGCCTCAAGGAAAAGAAAAGTGGTGGTGCCCTCACCTGGAAAACCAGCAAAGACTGTCAGGCTGGTTAAAAAGAAAGCAGTAAGTTTTATGCTAATGAAGTGTTTATACAATATACTATAAATGTGGGAAAATATGTTACGCCACCAACATAACATTGACCTAGATGTGTGTTTTTTTAGGCTACAACTATTTCAAGAAAAAAAGGGTTGGTAGCAACCCCGCATTGTTTTCAAGAGGTTGCTGAGCTGAAGAAAATGGTTCTCGATTTGTCCTGAAACTTCAGGAGTCGACGGAGAAAACCGCACAGCTGACCCACAGAGTGGAGCAGCTTGAAGCTCGCTTGGAGCCGGGATTTTCACCTCGTTTGAGGACTACTGCAAATGGGTGAAAAAAGTGAACTGGACGGCCTGCAATGGGAAGTCGGAGCTTCCCAGAAACTTAAACGAAAAAATACATGAATATGTCACTCACAGATTTCCAGATCTGACCACAGGGCAGTGGTATAACATACGCGGTAAAATTAACGAAAGACTGAGAAGTTTGCGAAGGTTTGATCCAGAAATGTATCACCCTGGATTCAGCAAATAAATGTTTGCTTTCCATTCAATAAATGTTATATGTTGTCTTTATTCTGGGGTGGGTTATTTTAATTATATAAAATCATTACATAATTATATAAAAAAAAAAGGTTTTTTTTGTTTTTATACAATTTTAGTGCAAAGAACTTGTTGTTTGCTGTCACATAGTAATCACTAGAATTCTTTATTAACTGAAAACTGCAAATGACAAATCAATCTCACAGGTTTTTTGTGGAAAAAAAAAACAGTAATACATTGAGATACTAGCATAATCCGTTCCATAAGAAATAATAGGAAATAAATCTGTTCTGAAAAAAAAAAACCCTCACATACTAGTGCTTAAGCAGTGGAAAAAACATAACGTGGTTGTACTGCGATCATACGTACGTGCTAGACGCTGGCACCACGCTTATATTTATCAATAGTTTCCTGCTTTATTAGTTACATGTCAGTAGACAGAGGAGGCGGCACCATTACCCTGACGGTGTCTCTGCGCCGATACTGTAGATGTACCGATTGGCCCAAAGTATTCACTGCTCCCACATCCTTCTCCCAGTATCATGAAAAGTGCAAAGTGAAAAATCAAGAGAGTGCAATAGAGACCGTGCAAGGATTTTAAATATCATAAAAATATGAATTTTTATAGATATTTATATCCATGACAATGTGAGGCGGTGTCTGATCGGCCTGTCTCTCTCTCTCTCTCTGCTGCAATTTGTTTACATTTAATGTGGAGACGTTTCATTGGTTAATGCCAGCAACTGTTACACTGATCACTGCGCCACCTGGTGGATCAATGCGTCATTGCAACAGACGCTCGTAGGGCGTTTTCCAAGGTCAACTTGACCTTGTCTGTTTTGACTGCTTATATAAAATGTATATGGGATAGACATTTTTTTTTCACCTTTTTAGTCTAAATTGTTTCCAACATATCAACATATATTTTGCAAAAAAAAAATATATATATATATATGGTATATGGTATAATATATGGTTATAATATATATGGTATAATAAACCTTATTTATATACAAAAATGTCTCATTTTTTAGTAAAAAATAAAAGAAATTTTGAATTATTTTCACTATAGAGGCACAAAAGTTGATGCGCAATTACAGGTTGGTATATTTCAAAGGCAGGAGATCCCATTGAAACCATTTTGACCATTTTTAATGTCAGTAAATAATAAAAACTGTTTTTTTCCAGGCCAAATTGACTTGAATGCTTATAAATGAAAAATTCTACAATGATCACCATTCTGTAATCATTCTGATCACCATTACACTTGTAATATCTATTTTGCCCAGCAGATGTCATCTGATTTCAGGCAAATATGTGGAAGAAACCCCAAGTTATGACACATTAAACTTTCATTAAACCTTCCAGCAGGGTCAGATAGACCCGAGGAAAATACAAGGGTTAAAACAAATCACATACTTTTAACACTTTTTCATATTTTTTTTATTATTTTTTTTTTATTATTTTTTTTATTTCATATATTATTTATTAATTTAGCGTTTATGTTTGGATTAGCTTATGTAGGTTCTTAAAAGTGTGGAAATTCTAACTATATTCTAAAATGATTGACAGTAGAATGAAACTGACCCAATACCCAAAAGGTTTTCTGAACAAAATGGCACTCAAACAAATCATATTACAGTAACTATAGATATTTGAGTAAATACGACTTTGAAGACAAATAGTAAGGATTACTACATCTACATCAATATGGTAAACAAACAACTTCACATTAAGTAAAGTCAACAGAAAGAAATATGTTAACAAGATTGTTAGAGTTTACAGTGCATCTTTGACTTTTTCATTAGTGATTTAAATCACTATCAGAGCAGCTCTTCTGATTGAGCTCCCAAGTGTCCTCAAAAGATTCTGACTGACCAATGTACTTAATTTATGGGCTAATGCTATAAAGAGACACTTTGTTAACTCCATGGTGTTATTAGCAAACTGCAGAATGCCCACAGTGACAGACTTTTTAATATCACCGGATATTTCTATCATGTAAATCTCAAATCAGTGCTCCCTAAAACAGCACAAACATCCCTGGTGTGATCTGCATGGAGCTCCGCCCCCACCTCCACTACTCAGACCATATCTCTGTTATGCTAATTCCAGTATACAGGCCGCTCGTCAGGAAAAATCAGAGGAAAATCAGTTAAACCAGCCTATATAGTAGGAAAGCAAGCGTCCGCAAGCTCCTACACCATAGGAAAAGTATGTACTAGGAGTGTAAAAGGAGTGTATAAAAATAAAATAACCCTCCTCATTTTAAGAATGATTTAAGAGACAGAATTGTATTAAGCCAGAAAAAAGAGAAATTAATTTTACTGTAGAATTATGAGGATATTCCTCTTCAGTCACCATGTCTGTAATATAATCGATCCAGAAAACAGTTTTTTTTTACTGTGGAATTTTAAATAATTTATCTTCAAAAATCATATGTCAATACAATTGTACTTGTAGGCACTTTGTAATCCATTATAAAATTAATATTTCAAAATATCAGTTCATCAAACTATATCAGATCTTTTCATAGTTACCTACTAGGATCATCCAATTTTACTGTGGAAGTTTTTTTTTTTACTGTTTTTGAAGTAATTGCTTATTAAATTCATTAGATCAGACAATGTAGTCAAAGCATTTTTATCCATTGTTAAATATGCTTGCAATAAAAAGAATTCATTTTAATCCAGTAAAATTACTCCCAGCTTAGGTTCTGTTGGAATGAATCATACACCAACTCAGAATATACTAATAAAGCATGCTTTGTTCTGCCTGACAGGTCCAGTTTTAAATGTATTGTATCACTGGAACTTTTTTGCTGATGTTGTTTTAGTTTTTTGTTTTGTTATTATATGTTTTCTTTCTTGTTTAATCATGATCACGATTTTTGACATTATTTATGTTAATAAAAAAATCCATTGCATATTAAAAATGGGGTAAATAAAAAAATGTTAAATGGAATAAGCCAAATTGATTACACTGTTATTTTTAAAAATCCATTATAAAATATACAACGTCAAACCATTTCATATCATTTCAGATTTTACTTTAGAATTTTTTTTAATAATTCCTCTTTAAATTCACGATACCTGTCAATAATGTGACTGATTTTTTTGCACTTTTTAATCCACACATTTTAATACTAAAATGAACATGTCAAAAATAGTAGTAGATCAAATCAAATCGTTCATTCATCTTCTACCGCTTATCCGAACTACAGTACTCGGGTCACGGGGAGCCTGTGCCTATCTCAGGCGTCATCGGGCATCAAGGCAGGATACACCCTGGACGGAGTGCCAACCCATCACAGGGCACACACACACACACTTATTCACTCACGCAATCACACACTAGGGACAATTTTCCAGAGATGCCAATCAACCTACCATGCATGTCTTTGGACCGGGGGAGGAAACCGGAGTACCCAGAGGAAACCCCCGAGGCACAGGGAGAACATGCAAACTCCACACACACAAGGTGGAGGCGGGAATCGAACCCCGACCCTGGAGGTGTGAGGCGAACGTGCTAACCTCTAAGCCACCGTGCCCCCCATCAAATCAAATCAAATCAAAAAATAAAAATAAAGATCAAATAAATAATAAATAATAAAAAATAAAAATAAAGATCAAACAATTTTACTGTGTAATTTTGAACAAATAGCTCTTAAACTAGAGCTTATTAGATTATTTAATTTTATTCTATCACTATAATGATCAGGCAATTTTGCTGTGGAAATTTTAATAATTGCTCTTCAAAGTCACTCCTTCTTTCAAAATGATTGTGCCAGGAATCACTGTTTAATTCATGATTAAATGTACATTTTAAATTAGTAGTTGATCAACCCAACTCAGATCACTTCAGGATGACCCACTCTATGCTCACAATTAAGATCAAAGAATTCTACTATAGATGTTTAAAGTAATTTTCATTCAGATTCAGTACACCTGTCAATATAATTCAGCCAGAAGCTGATTTTGATCCATTGGACATTTCAAAATATTACTAGAACAATCTGAATCCTTTCACATCAGGATGACCTACTCTGAAATACTTTTATGTCATAATGTCTGTAATAAAATTATAATTATATGAATTTATTTTGATCCATAATAAAATGCATGATTAATCTACATTTTAAGCATAGAGTAAGTCATCCAGCAGTGATCTGAGTCAGGTTGATCAACAAACAATTAAAATTAAAATGCTTCCTGGCATAATTACATTGGCAGATATGGTGAATTTGAAGAGGAATTATTAAAAAATTCAACAGTAAAAAATGCTTTCTGGATTCGAAGAGGAAAATCTTTGTCATTCTACTGTAATTTTTTTTTCTGGCTTAATACAATTTTTAATTGAAAATAAGAAGAGAAAAATGTAATAATACATGGTCTCTTAA
Organism: Tachysurus vachellii; assembly: GCF_030014155.1. Taxonomy (NCBI): domain Eukaryota; kingdom Metazoa; phylum Chordata; class Actinopteri; order Siluriformes; family Bagridae; genus Tachysurus; species Tachysurus vachellii. The sequence continues at coordinate 8,220,356 of NC_083471.1, read as the reverse complement.
GACTACCGTAGTAGAATTGGAGATGTTTGGTGAGTGCCTCATGGACAGCGCTGTCAATCTGTGTGGCATCATCACATATCAAGTCTGTATCCAGTAAAGAGACCATGACTGCAGCTCCAGCCACATACAGCAGGGGGCGCAGTGGAAGATCTGCCACATATTTAAGAAACATTGAAAGAAACAAGAATTAAATTAAGTAATTTTATTTACTTAAAAGAATAAGTATGGAACCCATTTTATATTATTGTTACAAAAAATATATTACGTTAAGAACATATTTCGCTAACAATAACAGATTAGGAAGATTATAACAAATCGAAATATATAACTCAGTACAAAGATACCCATACAGTGAATAGCATATAATGTTGCCAAAATGCAAATAAGAAAAAAATGGACGTGTTAGTTCAGTGGTTACGGTGTTATACTACTGAAAGGATTTGAATAACAGTTTCATTAAGCTGCCACTGCAATGGCGTGTGCCAAATGCCATAAATATTACAATAACTCAAGAATACACAATATGTATGTAAATTGTTTACCAAGAGCATATTGATTTATTTATTTTGTTAACAAATAAAAAGTCTAGCTAATATAATACAGTTGAAATGGTTTAAAACCCTATCTGGGTCTAAAACAAATTGATGAGGTTTACACATCTATCGACTCAATAAGATCAAAGACAAGCTTCTTCTTCATTACAGTTATCTTCAAGTGAAATGATAAATATTAACACATAAAAAACTTTTGCTATTAGAACAGTTCCACTGAGAAAATACCACTGTATCTTTGAGTCTGCACTAAAGTGGGTTTCGGATGGAAACACACATAATTAGACCTAAATCATTAAATTAGCCCCAAAATATATGTACATCTCCATTCATAATCATAGAAATATCAGAGTATTTCATAATTACAAGAAAACATTTTTCTGGGGATCAAACAAAATATCAGGACACTAATCAGCAAAAATTTTATAAAATGTATATAGTTACTGCCAAAAAAGAATCATCAAGAAATTCTACAAACCTAACCCCTACACTAAAGAGCATACAAATAAAGTTAATGTTTTGTTTATATAGATACAGCTGCATCTACGTGCTATGATGAAATGGTCTGAGTTTTTGATCTGAGAAATTGTAGAATGCATTCAAAATATTTCCCTGGGAATTCAGTGTAACATTCTCCCCTTTCTTCATCTCATTCAATGCATTACAAAATTATCTCTCTCTTCGATTACATACATAGAGCTGTAAATGTTATCACACAAGTATGTGGCATGCATTTAGCTAAGTATAAACAACTTTTAAATCCCCTCTTTAAGTAACCAACAGGTTTAAAAAAGACACCAGCTGAGTTTATCCCATGAATGTGCTTGTATTGATTGCCAGTAGATTCACATTTCCTGCCTCCCGATGTGTTAGTGTCCTTGTTTATGACAGGTAGCAGTGGTCAGAACATTCCATCGGGTTAGCATTTTTGTTCTTATTCCACGCCTGTTTGTGTCTCCGCTACTTGCTTTTGTGGAGACAGTTTGGCCTCGAAACATTTGGGCCTGTTGCTCGCACAGGCCAATCTTGCTGAGCAAGATAAATACATCTCCCTGAAAGGCCTTGGTAAATATGGCATAGAGAAAAGGATTAGCACAGGAGTTCAGAGGGTAGAAGAGCACAAGCAGGATCTTGGAATTTGAAATGGTTATGAGTGGATGATCCAGCGCAGCCGATATGGCATAGAAAGAGATTGGTGCAATGCAGAGGAAGTCGGTGAAAATTAGCACAGCCATGCGCTTAGCAATACTGCTATCTTTGCTGGCTGAGGTGTAAGTGGGGTTGTGCACTGCACAGTAGATCCTAATGTAGCAGGCACAGATGACCACAAAGGCCACAATGTTAAGAACTAACACAAATAAAATGTAGACCTGGTCCAACAGGTTCTGAGTGCTCATGGGCAAGCATATGCTGACCTTCTGGTAACTGCTTACCCCCAACACTGGCATAAGGGCCAGCAGGAAGCATAAGAGCCATCCACCAAGCATGACAGCAGAGGCATGGGACAAACGCAGTTTACGATCTAAATGCATTGCAAAGTGGATTGCATGCCAGCGCTCCAGAGTTATTGTGGTCAATGTATAAACTGACAACTCACTTGCAAAGATGGAGATAAATCCAGCAAGTGTACACCATGGTCCTGTCTGCCAGTCTATTGCATGATTGTAATATTCTGTCTGTGTGTAAAGGTCCACTGAGGCAATGAGAAGCAGATAGAGTCCCATGCAGAAGTCAGCAAATGCCAAGTGGCACATGAGAAACCGGGAGACAGATAATTTGTAATGACTGGTGAGGAGCACAAAGAGCACCATAAAATTTCCAAGTACAGCCAGCAAACTGACAAACCAAACAGACACTCTCAGGAAGCTGAAACCCATGATGTCCTCACAGGGGTTGAAGTCATCAGGGACTGGGAAGCATGTCACAGCTTCTCCATCCTCACATATAACATAGTCATAATGACTATCAAAGTCCTGACTGGTGGCTGCCTGAGGATTCTTCAGTGTGTCCCCAAAGCCCAAATCATGGTCAGCATGCCCACCAAGAAAGTCCTGATAATGTAGACTACTTAGAAAGTCGTAATGGTTATAGTTGTTCGTATGGAGGTCACTCATGTCTTTTGAGTCTTTAGCATCCTTGACAGCTGGGATTGTAACTGTATCAACTGATCTTTTGTGATGTTGGCCATGCTTTTCAGTCAAGTTACAAAGAATGTATTCCAGGTACCTATTATGGACAGAAGAAGAATGTTTGTGTTAGATAGTTCTATGAAAGTGAACACAATCATTAGAAAACATTGTGTGTCTATAACTTTAGACTATAAAGTACTTTAGACTAGAGTTTTCCATAAGGAAAATAGGGAAATATAACTGAATTAAACTTTGCCACCTCTGACAAATAATGGCATTTATTCATCAAAGAATAACAGACTATATATAGAGTAACATTGGGGCTGATTTATAACACTTTTAAATGTTTACATGAATTTTAGAGTTTCTTGGTCTTCACTCCTTTCTGCTTTAATGACAATGAGAACTCAAGATGAATTAACTCCACAAGTGCAAAATTTTAGATCACAAGTGCAAATTTTTAGATCGATTTAGATCAAATCCACTGGAGTGTCATCTGATCACTCATCAGAAGAGATAATCAGTTGTGATGTATAAAGGCCAAGATGTTTTCACTATTTGCATTAATTCAAACATTCATGAACTGTGTAGGACAAGGTTTAGAAATTATCTCTACAAACCCTTTCTTTTTCTTAAGGTTCTTGAATGCACAGCAATGACTAGGATACGTCATATCAGCACCAAACAGATTTCTGAAAGTTTTGATAGGTGGAAGTTTTTTAAGGGCCCAAACATTCCGAGCGCTGAGTTCCCGGAGTGACTCTAGTCCTCTTGCTGGAAGGGAGGTAATGGCTGAGTCAGACACATCACTGGCAAAAAAAAACAAAAAAACAAGAAGATTTCACATAAAGCTTCACAATGGGGACATACTGTGAAAACCCAATTGCTTTATTACTGATCTTCATCAAAGCAGCTGAAACAAGAGCAAAGGATAAAACAGCCAAGAAAAAAGCTGTTCAATGAAAGAATTGGAAATTTATTTAAAGAAAGCTTGCCATAAAGCCTAGTGCACTATATCTCCATCTTCTTCTCCATCTCCAGTGTACCGTCTGCTATCCAGCTTTCCAGAGGATATTATTCCATACAGTAAACGAGAGCTTAAAGCAGTATGTCAGCCCCCACCCTGGCCATCCTTCTCCACATCAAACATCTTATCACTCTGGATATTTTGGTGTTTTGATGGTACAAAGTACCATTAAACACATAAGGTACCGTGTATATGTTGGGTAGAAATGCTGTAAATTAAAAATTATTTCAAATATTGTTTTATTTTTAAGCAATTTACAAAATGCAAAGTGAAAAATATAAATCAAACCACTAATTAGTGTCAAACCAATATTTTGCACACTTTGTACACTTCAAACTCAGTGATTTTGTAGGATCAGTGTGTGATCAGTGTGTGAACCAGATATACCAAGCAGGTGCTAATGATCAGGAACCAAGCTCTGCTACTAAGGTGAGGTTGTGGAGACAGTTTCATGTCACAGGTCATACACCGTGACAAGATTGAGCACAGCAACAAGACACAAGGTAGTTTTACTGCATCAGCAAGGTCTCTCCCAAAGAAACGTGCAATGCTTAGGAGCGTAGTTGCAGTGGGCTAAGGAAACTTAATGCAGCAGATGAAAGACACATCACTCTTACTTCCCTTCACTATCAAAAGATGTCCAGCAATGCCATCAGCAAAGAACTGGAGGAAACCAGTGAGACCCAGTTACAACTATATATTGTCTGTGGAAGTCTGGACAGAATTGGTCTTCATGGAAGAATTGAGGCCAAAAAGGCAGGCTTCCGACATGAAAACACAGCTAAAAGTCTCACATAAAAACATTGGAACTCAGGGGCAAGAAAATAGCAGCAGGTCTCTGGAAATTTGGTTGTAGCAGGAGGCAGGTTGTTACCCATGGGATCAGAGAGTGGTACAATGAGTGTCTGCAAGCAACAGTGAAGCATGGTGGAGGTTGCTTGCAGGTTTGGCCTCCACAGAGCCCTGATCTCAACATCATCAAGCCTGTCTGGGATTACATGAAGACACAGAAGGATTTGAGGCAGCCTACATCCATAGAAGATCTTTGGTTTAGAATAACCTACCTGCCGACTTCCTTCAAAACTGTGTAAACGTATACCTAGAAGAACCAATGCTGTTTTGAAGGCAAAGCATCAGACCAAATATTGCCTTGATTTGGATTTGGATCTTCTCTTCATTTACTTTCCATTTTGTCAATCGATAAAAATAAACTAACATTTCTATTTTTTGAAGCATTCTTACTTTACAGCATTTTGCACACTTACCTAAAACGTTTGCACAGTACTGTAGATCATAACAAAAGATTAATATCTGTGCTCAAAAGATTTTTATAGACACTGAATATACAGAAGAAGGATAAGACATACTCACAGCAGCACTGGACCACTAATGGTTTCTGCAAACATGTCTTCACTCAGATCTGTTAGTTGTTTATTACGGTGAAGATATCTACACAGGACAAGATCGTAACGCTTACAATATAAATATTTTTAGCTATCGTGAAATGTAAAAAAAGTCAAAACTGTCAAAAGTCTCATAACCATCATATCTAACACTTATTCAACAAGCACAATTTCTGAATGCAATATAAAGGTGATCAATATTCCATGATAAGTTATTCAGAATATTTGAGACCTTAATTAAACACATACTGCAGTTTTATTCTGTGTGCAAATGAATAAATCTGAAATTGTTGGTGAAATCTATTCATTAGAGGCCATAAAGGTTATGCCTCAATATCACAAATGTTTCTAAACATGAATTAATATTAGCACATCTGGTTTCATGCTAGATATTCACCTTCACACCTCCACCACCAGCAGTATTTTAAAAGAAGATTCTTATTTTAAAAGAAGATAAACAAATCTGACCCCATGAACGAAACATCCCTATTTTGATTTCATATCATGTATTTAGTAAAATCCATATATGGAACCTCTGTATTTAATTGGTGATATATTACACACATAATTATGAATGTAGCCAAGCTTATTCTCACTTAAATTCCTCCGTTAGACCCAGATGACCCACTGCTTTCAGAAATAAATGGCACATGCAAAAACATGTTTTTTTATGAAAGCTGCACCTTTTTTGCATGTGCAAGTCATCCGTATGCAAACATATTAATGAAGTTATTTAATATCTTAGTAAATCATCAAATGTTATAAAAAGATCTATTGCTTAACCTTTATTAAAATAATTTTGTTTGCTCTAAAGATATAAAGTAGAAGCCTTACATAGCATCTAGTTTTGTCCCATTGAAGGCATGGTGTTGGATTTTAGTAAAGCCATTACTGTATAGCATCCTGGTGAACAAAAAGAAACATGGAAGAAAAGAGACTTTATTTTCAAATCTTAATAGTTTTTCATATATGTGAAAACACACTTGTGCAACTGCTGTTTAAATATATTGAGACATACAGTATTATAGTAACTCTTAGAGCAAGTTCAAAAAATGATTTATGCATATATATATATATATATATATATATATATATATATATATATATATATATATATATATCTCACCTTATTATAGATATTTATCAGCAAATCTTTGAACTTACACCGTTAGCACATCATTGGTAATGCCTTGGAATGCATTTGCAGGAATTTCAGTGAGGTAAATATTATCAGTAATTTCTCTAAGAAAAAAAAAATGAAAAAAAGACAAAAATTACAAAGGAATATTCTTTACATTAGGTCTATTGTGATACTGTTGTGTATTGGTAAAGAACATTAAAAAGCTTTGTAAACTTTCCTTATTTATATATGGAAGATTGCTCACAGCATGAAAGGTGATTCATCAGAACAAATCCTTGTCAGTGCAGGAAAGATGGTGAGTCCAGTATTGAACAAACCTCTTTAACAATAACAAAATAAAATAAATTGGAATCAAGTTACAATATGGTTCTCTGAAACACTTAAGAAACTGCACCTGACAGACATCATTAGATGAATTCTATATATAATAAAAGTACATTACACGTGTAACTGTGTTATTATGGACATTTCATAGTTGCCAGGTCGATAAGAAGCATCAGTATGCATAAGGAAACTGCCATTTATTACAGGTGCATATACTGTACAAAACTAACACAGTAAATGTAATAGGACACACAATGTAATAGAATTAAAGTGGAAATCTACACATGGGTTGGCTGTGCATTTGCTAATAAATATAAAATTATAATCTTTCTCACAAATATTTTAACTTTGGTAGATCTTTGAAAGCTTCAGGATCGATAGTCGTCAGACTTCTGGTGTTTCTTATTTCTCTGTGAGAAAACAGAGAACCATTTCATCATAATGTATAACAAGGTAGGATCATTAGTCTACAACATTTTATATTAAACTCCAAAAATCTGCTTCTTTGGGATTGACAATTCACTAACAGTCTTGGCTCTTGTCTCATTCATTAAACATCCCTTGTTTGCTGTTGACTGAATTAATGAAGCTGATCTGAGGTACCTGAAGTGCTAATACTCCCAAAGGCAAGATCTGCCATGATGCACGTGAGTAACAGGGAAATGCACCATGATGTCATCTATGAAAGCAATAATAAACTCTCCCCATTAGTCAGGGGATATTTATCAATGTATTGGGAGTAACACAGTACTATTATAATAAACTATATTTGTTCTTTCCTGAAACAACCTCCCGGCACTAAGAGTTAACTCTTCAGTCATTATAATTATAACTATAATATAATAATATAATAATTATAAGATTTCAGAAACAAAGTTTGGTAAATATGCTGATTATTCTCTGTATTCTGTTTGAAGATTGTGGGGCCCAGTGAACAGGGACAGAGGCACTTCATTGGTTTAAACCCATTAATCCTTTAGCTTTTAGTGCACAAGCAAAAATCCTGCCAGAGAAGCCAGAAAAGGTCCAAATACCAGCATAAGTCTAAATAATGCAACATGCAATACATTTACTAGAACAATTCAATAATATAATAATAATGTTTAATACATATCTCCAAGTAATGAAAAATATAAAATATCATAAATACAGTAAATATATAATTCTTCCACATTTCGTCAAGGAGTTTATCTTAGACTTACATATGTGTAATCTTCTTCAGGTTGAAAAATGAATGTTTCTCTAAACTTCTTAATGTGACATCAACTGAGAGATAACTGAAACAGGAGAAAGAGTGAAACTACTAAATTCAAGGTTATATAATTCTACTCCTAATAGAACTGCTGTCTTAGACTTGGTCATGTTATATTTGCTGTAGATAAACATACATGGCCAGCCCTTCTAATTATAAGAAAAATAAAAAAAGAACGGGTGAAAAAGATTTAAGCACACAGCCACACCATCTCCATAAAACAAACATGTGGCACTAGACTGGGTTTTACCAAAGAGCTGAGTGACTTTAAAATATAGCACAGTCATAGGATGTCACCTTTATTTACAAGTCAGTCTGTGAAATTTCTGCCCTGCTGGATCTGCCCTGTTTAACTGTAGGTGAGATTATTGTGAAAAAGTAACATTTAGGAACAACAAAATGTTAGCAGTAGATAACACAAACCTAAATCCGGTGTTTAATCCCACTTTCTGATATTTATAGTGATTTATAATCCTACTCTCAGTGTTATAATGATTTATAATCTCACTCTCAGTGTTTAGAATGAGATTGGAGATCTCTTTATGTGGATTTCTATAAAGCTGCTTTGTCTCTATTGTTAAAAGCATTTTAACTCAAGCCTGAAATGTATAATTAATTAGGAAAAATCATTCAGCGGTAATTCCATACAGACTGACATGAATCAATACTGTAAGAATGTGTGACTTCACCCACATTAATGAGATGTTCACCATGTTGGCAAATGCGTCTTTAGGAACAGAGCTCAGTCTTGTTTCATAGAGACGTCTGAAAGGAAAAATAAATCAGAAAAAATTAATTATGAACACTTGTATAACATCTGAAAAAGAGAAATGATCTTTCAGGACCCAACTGATATGACACAGCCATTTCATTAGTCTTGTACGTTTTTATCTTGTTTTTTCTTCCAAATCTGATTAAAGAAAAATCTGTTTTTTCTTCCAAATCTGATTTTTCTTCCAAATCTGATTACGTAGTGAGCTACGTAAAATAGCATTTTGTTATTATAAAAAAGAAATCTTGTGTTGTCTATGTGTTTTCATTCTACGCACTACTCACTAACCCAAGTGGAATTAGCAGAAATATGCTTCAAATTCATGAGCAATTTGAGTAAGGCTCTACCTTCTGTATCTTACTATTTCTAGAGGAAGGTAGCGTTCAACAGGAAGTATTCAACCTCTCTACTAAACTGCTGATGACAGCAAGATTTTTATCCCAATCCCTAACTCACCACCCCACAGCATATAATGACCACAACCTCAAACCATCCTCCTAAACATAACTCTGAAGGTTTGTGCAGATGCTGGTAATCAGTCCTGACTTACAGATGTTTAAGTAAACCAGCCATAAAGATCATTCAATAGTTTTTGTTCAGATTTTTATTAATATGCCCCATTGTTATTTTTTTTTGAAGAAGAAGAAGAAGAAAAAATAAATTAAGTTAAATTAAAATCATTTCAATCCACTATCACTAACCAGAAAACCACATTTCCTACAGAAAATGCAACATGCAAATATTCATTCATTCACTCATTTTCGACCGCTTATCCGAACTTCTCGGGTCACGGGGAGCCTGTGCCTAGCTCAGGCGTCATCGGGCATCAAGGCAGGATACACCCTGGATGGAGTGCCAACCCAACATGCAAATATTGGTTTTGCATATTATGCAAATTATGGGAGAATTGATTAGGTTTGGCTAAATGGTCCTAAAGAGAAATCGGAATCAATGAATCAGGAGTAAAAATAATGAATATTCACTGCACACTTTGATATATGATATGTGTTTTATAAGAGAAAAAACCTCTGCATACTCACATTTTAGCTCAAATGTATAATATGGAGGAACCTACTTCAACTTCAAATAGCTTATGAAAGTTTAAAACTCAATCAATCTCAAAAAGATGGTGAAAAATTTTAACTGTATGGCCACCACCTGCCAATCAGTTCTAATGGGAATGTTGTAGCTCAGTGGTTAAGGTGCTGTACTATTAATCCGAAATTTGTTAGTTCAAATCCCAGGTCCACCAAGCTGCCTCTCCTTGGCTCTAAGCAAGGCCCTTATGCCAAATTCTGTAAATGAATTGAGAGTAATTCCCCATAAGTAAGTCATGATTATTTGCATTCACACAAATAAAACTGGAAAAGCTATTGGAGGTTCTGAGAATGTGGGCCAGCAGTGGACTGTGGTCATCAAAAGGGGGCAGTGAGTTTGAATGTGATTGGTTAATTCTGAGCACAATCAAGTCCCCCATTAGAATACACTTTTTTTTACCCATAAAAGGTTTCTCTTCATTTTCACATTTATCCTCTTTAGGTATCTTACACAGTTGTGTGAGATTAGGTTTAATAATTTATTGATCCTAGAGATTACATTTATTAGAGTGTTATGTTCATATTACATGAACTATGTAGTCTGAACAGGTGGAGTCAGGTGCAGCTTGTGAAAACCTGAACCTACACCAGCCCTTTGTGGATAATATAGGATCTAAGCTGATCTAGGCTTTTAAACCTGACCAGTTAGAACGTTCTGGGAAATTACTACAATGCCTTTAAAACCATCAAAACTGGCCAGCCTGACCAGGTGAGACTTTCCCAGGCTGGTTATCAGCAGGGATGTCACCTAAGTGTCCACTAAAATACACATGTCAAAAACAGGCTATTATTTGAACCCCAAACTAATTGAACCTTTTACAAAATTACAATCTCTAAACCAAACTTGACTTTTTCCTGTTTCCATAAACTGTTTGTTTCTATAGAAGTTATTTGAACTCAAATGCATGAAAGAAGAAAAAATCTCTACTACAGAGGACAAACAAATGAGCGAGGTCTTAAGATACATACACAAAACATCATACAGAAACAACCTGCTTTTAATTTTTTGGTCAAATTTATTTATATGTTAATGAGATTTTTCCAAATATGGAAACTTCTCAAAATAAATCTGCATAATATAATAAATATATATATAAAATCAAATACAATTCAATAAAGAATAATAAAGAAATAATAAAAATAAATCTTATACATCTTACATATCTGTAATGATATATAACCTATACTATATGATGTAGAGGTGTGAATGAATAAATGTTTATAATTTTTGATTAAGCAGCATACTCACAGTGTCTCAGTGTTTCCAGGAAACAATGGCAAGGTAGAAATATCTGTACATGAAACATAAAAACCTTTCCATTCCGTGCAATCACACCCATGAGGACACTTATGAATGTCTTCGGTGCAGGTTCGAGTGGAGCAGAAGGTTAAAATCACAAGTGCTAATAGACACATTTTAGATAATTGGCGTTTAAAAGCAGCTTAAAGTTAAAACACAAGATTTAATCTTTGGTGCTCAGTTTGTCTCAGATAGTAAAAGTGTTAGAGTCTACACAAGAAGAGATAGAAGTCTGTACTGCTGTGATAAATGAAGAAATGCATTAAGACTGATAGAGCTCCAGGAGTCTTCCTCACCCAAATGCTCCAGCAGTCTTATTCAACTAAATCTGCTTTCCAGAGGAGAGAAAATGAGAAGAGAGAAGAGAGGAGAGGGGTAGGAGGTACGAGGATGGGGTAAAACAAACAATGTCACAAGAAATAAATAATAGTGAGAACAACAGGGGAATTAACAAAGCTGTGAAATTAAGGGAAAGGTCAGATGAAGAGTTGATTGTAATTTAACTCCAAGCTGTAATCACTCAACTCAAAAGAAGAAAATTGTCGACATCCTTCGATTTTATTAAATCTTTATAAAATTCAAACTTTCTCTCAGAATCTACAAATGTTGGTAGAAACAGTTCAGGATCTGAAGGGAAATTTTAGCTTAGGTTAATTCATGAATAGCTTTTAGACATGAGAAAGGCTCAGTTGTGCATTATTCCTGGGAAGCTTGGTTCAATTCGCCAAGTCGACTCTTTAGAATTGAATTGAACTTCTAGGTTGCAGAGTCGGCCATTAGATAAATGCCTGAGCCGAAAATTTTGTTTATTTCAAAACAGTTGTAAACAGCCTTCTTTTTTTTATTTCAAATGAAAGAGTCACATAGTTTAAAAGACACAGCATAAAGTGACATTGCTGGTTATAGTGAGTATATTCTATTTATTTTATCCCTCAACACCAAGCCAGTGTAATATGTCTACAATATCAGTATCCAGCAATCCTCCACATTAAGTTCACACAGAAATCAAATTCCTATTAATTATTTGAACCTTCTTTGTAATCATTACACTTGTAGCAAAACAAAAAAATAAAGCAAATCATTTGACAAGCAATCAGTTCATTATATACAGAGCAAATTGTTCTTTCCATAATTTCTCTTCCACATTCATAGAATATGTTAATTATTCTCGTAGTTTTCCCCTCTGTTGTAGTTTCTATTTCTTCCTTTGTCATATGAGAACAGTATTCCTGTGTGATGAAGTTGAATTTTGTATTGTACTTTTGTATTTTTATGGGGAAAACCAGACCTCCAACAGGTTCACTCCACTCACTGGGGCTTCTTCTAAAGGAGCCTGATAAAGTTCCCCTTGTTGTAAGAGTCTGTGTTATGTGACCCATGAAATTCATTAAGCTCCTTAAGCTTCTGTGGGTTTTGCCTTCCTCCTTCATCAAATCCTGACTTCATGACACCTGAGATTAACAAAATGAATAGAAAAGAGAGAATATTAATAAGGAGTTTGATCTGACTGAACATTTTATTTCGATTTCTCTCCTTCTCTCCTAGTTGGTTATTGAGTTTGTATAATTACTGCAGAACACTGACTGAGGATTGTCCCTGAATTCCATGGCCTATGTATGAAGAGCTTTCCTCAGGTGCTGTTGTTTTTAATGCTTTGAGAAGGAAAGGCTCCATTGCTCCACCTGAGAATTGGTGGCTACATTCCAGTGAAAACTCAAGTCTACTTGAAGATGCATCCGTCCCTAATATCCTCAGGATGATGAAGAGCTCAAAAGGATGAGGAAGAGACCTGAAAGAATGGGAACTGTGTTCTTTTTGTTTCTTTGTATGTTTTGGTCTCCACAGTTAAACCTCCATCGCGGTAATGTACACTGATGTCTCTTTTTGAACACTGAAGGAAAACACATTTCAAGAGTGGCATTATTACTGTACGTGCGCACGCACACACACACACACACACACACACACACACACACACACACACACACACACACACACACACACACACTAAACCCTAGAAAGAAAGACCTATTTCAGAGACAGTGGGAATTCACGACACCATGTGGAAATCTGAAGAAATACACATCACTGAGTAAATATTTCTCACACATAAAACTACAAATCACATTTTATTTCTGTATAATAACTGCATACATAATACTCACTCCACTCAAATGTTAAGTATATCTGATGAGTTTCTTTATTCATTTGTGTAGATTGGACCAGGTGCCACACTGTGGCACTCTGGTGTTGTTACTGACCATGAAGATTTATTCTAGAAAGATTTATGCTATGTGTGTGTGTGTGTGTGTGTGTGTGTGTGTGTGTGTGTGTGTGTGTGTGTGTGTGTGTGTGTGTGTGTGTGTGTGCAGTATATCTTGTATTATGTAAATTTTCAAAAGTTTGAGTAAGTTGAGTTGAATGATCCAATATCATGTTATAGCAGCTTCTGTTTATCGTCACATCTCAACTCCAGAAGAAAACCTCCTCATAACCAGGTCTGTTACATGGCTGTTAAACTGAACAAACCTGGGGCACTTATAATATTTACAAACATCAACATTTTTATATATATTTAATGAGGGTCTCTCTCTCACACACACAAACACACGCAATACTTCTTCACACTAGTTGTGGGATTGCGTGCGTGTGTGTGTGTGTGTGTGTGTGTGTGTGTGTGTGATGGAAGCGAAGGGTCAGTGAGCAAACAAACAAAAGTTTTAGATATATTCTGTTACACAACAGCATCTGCTTATTCTCACTTCCTGGAGACCAGGATGTGTTTTTTACCAGTGCCTCAGTTCAGCTGCGATGTAGCGTCTCACCTGCTACAAGACTGCAGTTGAAGAGGCAGCAGATCCTGGAGCTAGTCACAGATGGTGCCGTCAGGTCCGAGAGCACCTCTGCTCCAGACAGTGTGTGGTGTGAAGTGTAAATCCAAGCACATTCAGGAGCAGGTGTGAAGAATATCATGCCTTTGTGAAGAATTCCAGCAGCTGCACAAGGACAGACCAGTGTCTACATTTTATTTAGAGCTGCATTACAGCACCAAGAGAAATAATAAGACTATCTGGATGCTATGTACACCTGAGTTAGTTTAGCAGGGGAACTGCATGACTGTGAACATCCTGACCTGCACATCTGTGTTCACCTGTATTACTGTCTTACTCTATTAAGCACAACTCTGTTATGCTTGTTTAATTAACATAATTGAAAAAAGTTTCCAATAAAAAGATGTAAACAACTCATGTAAGTGTGAGTTTTTAGGGGCATGGAGAGACAACTAATTGATGTGAGAATAGTGAGTGATGGCAATATATACAATACCACATGTCACCTTATGAGGCTGAGGTTTTATGTATGGAACCTTTTAGACTGTAATGATTCAGGACACAAATGCAGACATTTTCAACAAAGACACAAACTAAAAGCACTAAAGTCAACAGACAACCTTGAATACGCTCAACTAAGATGGAAACTCTGAAAACTTATATGTTAGATTAATCATGACAAACACAAGACAGACACTATAAACACAAATACAGGACATGAGTAAAACAACAGACCAAGAATATATATCTAAATAAACACTGTTGTGGAAGGTTTGAGTTTTGAGATATGTAAAGTATAAAGTGTCACACTGGTAGGCACGGGCAAGAGTGAAAAGGTTCATGATTTATTTGTACTGCTGCTGAGCAGCAGGACCCAACACTCCTCAAGTAACATGAGAGAGGAAGGGCCCTGATAATGTGTTACACTGAGTTTTTATAATGATTCAAACACAGAATCTGAAGAAAGGAAAACCATCATCTACCATTGGCTAGATGGACAACGCCTGATCATCTCCTAGAGTTGTTTATGAGCCAACGCGTCTTCAGCTCATTCTGACCCTCTAAATTTATAGAAACAATCTCTAGCAATAACAATTTCTAGTCAAAACCAACTTCTAGTCCTGCACACAGAAACTCAGAACTTCGCAAACAGCTTCTTAGTAAAAATTTCCATCACAATGCATGTGAGCTTCCCTCTAGTGGCATGGCAGGGAAATGCCTATAGTGTGATAAACACGCCACTCAAAAATCTGTACATTAGCACAAAGATTATTTCAGTCCATCACACCGTACAGTGGAATTAAAATTACAGAATCAATTATGTAGGAATTACAGGGAGGATGGGAGAAAACCTTAAGGAAATTAAACTAAATACTAAACCTCTGTAACTGAATTGATGTGACTATTGAGTGTCCAATTTCTCTATTGTCTTATTATGATAAATATATTAATTATTTTAATATTTTGTATATGCATTTGGAGAAGGGGGTCATGTGGTATTTTGTTGAAAATAGTCAAGTTCAAGACTCCACAACTCCACAGCCTCCGGAAGTTTCCACACAGGAAAAGAGCTTTAAAGTTGACACACTTGGGAATGGAATCTGATATAACAACAGTTTAACATGATCTACTACACTATTAGCACAATCTAATTTGAGACTGAAATACTAAACACGGATATTCACAAATATGGAAAGAAAGAAAGAAAGAAAGAAAGAAAGAAAGAAAGAAAGAAAGAAAGAAAGAAAGAAAGAAAGAAAGAAAGAAAAAGAAAAGTCCATCTGTCCCATAGTACACAAAGACACAAAATATAAATCAATCAAAAACAATTCACAAAAAAATTCTTCAAAAGAAGAAAAGGAGAGAAGACCAGAGGGAGGAAATATAATAATCAGAGACTCTCTATTCACTTTGAATAATAAAATATTTCCTGTTATATCTCTATTCATTCTCTCTGAATAGTCTTTATCACATGTGGTTTCACACATGTGGTTTCACACAGTCAAACCAGCGTTTCGGTCACGTTCAAAGCTTTGGACATCAACATTCATGTGCAAATAATCCAAAAACTAGAGATAGACATATAGACAAAGAACATGCAAGATTCAGGGAGTGAACTAAGTTTTTATTCAGAAAATTAGAATAAAGAAGCAAAATGTTAGTCATGTTTCAATATTTCTATTGAAATAAAGGGAATATGTTTACACAAGTCTCTGTTTACTTTAGTGTTCCAAGACATTTTACTGAGGTAAAGTCAAATGTGATTTATTATATTTTGCCTCAGGTTTGGACTTAATATTAATAATACACCACAAATGTAGTTATCAGTTATTTCCACCTGTATTCTTCCCCTGTGTTAGGAATGGATACAGGAGGTGCTACATACATCACGGAGCCATGGGGTGGAAGAAAAAGACTAACTGAAGGACCTGAAGGCTCTGAAGGCTCATGGTCCACTGCTTCACTGGTTTCCAGCTCATACTACACTCACGCCACATTCCTAACATGTAGAAACAGCAGTCTGGTCAAGGCAAGAGACGTTAGTTAATAATCTAACCAGAGACCAGATAATGATATTTGGAGCATTGAAGGTTGTGGGCTCCCCTTGGCTCCTAGCAGCTGCCTTGTACAGAAAAACACCAAAAAAATGTTTCTAGGTGAAGTTTTCTTCATTAGAGGTGAGTGAACTGCCAAAGAGGACAGAGAGAAATGGAGAGCTGCATACAGAATGAGAAGATACAGAATGAGAAAAAAGAATGATGTGTTAAACCTTACAGTTAAATGTAGTCCATTAAAGATTTATACAGATGTTGTACACTGCAGTCTGCTTCTGTGCTCTTGCTGGTGTCTGGAGTGTGAATTTGATCTGCGCCAGATGGAACTGAAGAACTGAGATGTTTATTTACTGTAATGGATTAAGTACACATCTAAAAACAGATGCAAGATCTTAGAAGTTTTGAAAAAAAATTGTTCCATTTCACTCTACAGATTAAGGGATTTCTATTTTGAAATCATGATACAGTGGGAAGATACGGCTGGATGCTGTGGACTAGAGCACATTTAAAATATCAGTCAAATGAAATACTGAAAGAAACACAGAATATTAAAGGAAAAGAAATACAAATAGGGTAGATTTAAGGTTTTATGGTCATTTATACTTTTTTTATATCTCTGTTGGATGTAGTTAAACTATGAATGTAGTTTTAAAAAAATAAAAGTGGATAAAGAATTTTTGTTTTCTTTTTCACACCCAAATACTCTACAAATCCAATCTACAAATGTCCTTTTTTCCAAAACCTTGCAATTGTCTGTTAAATCTCTTATGATTTTAAAGCTCTGGATGCAGTTGACATCCTGAAACATTCCTGTGATTTCCAAAAACCTTTGTCTAAAGGACCTGTGGAGGTTTGTCTGTTTTTCCTACAATAATGATCATTTCATCCCCTTTAAAGTCATGAGTTCAGAGACTAGTACAGAAACTAAACATTTTACAGAATTTGGAAGAAGTGAGTAAATGGAATTTCTGTTCTAAAGCTGCAATTCCAACAAAATGTGATTTTAAATCCAGTTATAGAAAAAGATAGAATTCTTTTGCCATATAATATTCTAGAATATTCTTTTACTCTACATGAAAAATTTGTAACATTTGCTGTATATGATGATTCATGACTGTAATGTCTGCTTATGAATAATAGATAAATTTAAAGAACTTCATTACATTTTTTTCTGAAAGTGTGTGTGTGTGTGTGTGTGTGTGTGTGTGTGTGTGTGTGTGTTTCTGTGTGTGTGCGTGTGTTATAATATTTTCCTCTTATTTTTCCTATTTACTATTTTCCATCTGTTTGAAAGGATTTCCTTCTGCACTGTGTCGTACTTTATTACAGCCTTTTCTTTTCGACTTTGTGTCTTTCGTGTTTTTCCACATCCCAAAGCCTTAGACTGCTTTTCCTTTGGCCAAGTTCAGCATCATTTACTAGTTAATCCAACTCATGCAATCAACAGTTCCCCCATTTACTCTTTAGATATTAATGTTGTTTTTGTTTAAGCTTAATTCAATTACTTTATGAGGTCACTGTTTTGTTTGATTACAAGATGCAGGGTTTCAGTATTTTGATTTATGTTCTCCAAAAATATTTATACTATGCACTTCAATAAGCAAGGTTTCAAAACCTTTTTTCAGGATCTAGAGTGCATGAGCCTGGAACTGGTGTGAGCTCTGAACTTTTACATCATGTATCTACAGTAGGTGCACCTCCACAGCCTCCACCCTGCGATTAACAACCTAAAAGTGAAATTTATTCAGTTAGACCTGGAGAGCCACATTCCAAACTAACTTTGCCATCGGTCATGACCCAGTCATCAATAGTTTAGTAAATCCTTAAAGACTAGAAACACACCGTGTTCTCCACGTGAGACTTTTTTAATAGACTTGTTCATAAGGTGCAAAAAAAAAAAAAGAAAAAAAAAATCTAAACATAAGATTTGTACTATGCATCAGCCACAGTCTTGGGGGCATGAGGTAGCCTAGTGGTTAAGGTGTTGGGCCACCAATCAGAAGGTTGTGAGTTCAATCTCAGGTCCCCCAAGCTGCCACTGTTGGGTCCCTGAGCAAGGCCTTAACTCTCAATTGCTCAGTTGTAAAAAAAAAAAGAGATAATGTAAGTCTGCGCTCGTAATTCCAGCTCGGAAACTTCTGAGTGACGTCACTTCAACATGGTGGCGCTCTTAGTAAACGCTACAGATGCATGAGGTGTGTTTTTTATTGAGTTTCGGTTTTTGAATACTGGATGATTTTCATTGAATTCGCTCTCAACCTGCACTTTCAGGTCATTTCCGCCGCAATTCAGACCGAACGATTACATCCAGTTTACTAATAAACATTTAGCACAAATTAAACATCTGTAATTCCAACTGTGACGTCAAACGAAAACAAGCTTATAACAACGCAGAGTTCCACATGCGGAGGGTTCGAGTCGCTCAGTGACGAGCAGGACGTCTCTGAGACAACACACTCACACGCTGGCACATCTGACTAGTGAAGTGTGTTAGTCTGAGGGGAAGTGACTGAGAATGGAAATAGCGGAGAGAGAAGAGAGGACACCGAGGCAGGGGGACACATTGCTGGGGACAGAGCAGGGACAGGCACCGGGACAAACACACCGGTCCATGTGTAGGGCAGATAAAAGGAAATTAGTCACCGGGGTAAGTTTGTTCACAGGGAAAACACATACACATATACACATATATACACACACATATACACATATATACACCCCAACACACACATTCTTTAGTATATTAAACCTTCAATAGTTTTAATCTTGAGTTCATGTGTGTTTTTAAAACTGCTGTTTTTAAAGAAAGAGAGAGAAAGATAGAGAGGGAAAGAGAGAGAGAGAGAGAGAGAGAGAGAGAGAGAGAGAGAGCATGTGCTTTCCAGATGTTTGCTGAAGTTTCTCTTATCCAAAAGAAAAATGCATTAATTCATTGGATGTTTTTATTTGTTTGCTTGTTATGATGCAAAAGTTTGTTTCTCTCTGAAGCATGCAGTAAAATGTCTGTATTTATAGTTATTTATACATTAAAAACATCTTCGTATTTCCAGTGAAAGCACAGGGAATCCACTGTCGTAGAAACAGGTTTTTTTTGTGCACAAGGTGTTTTGAGGGCTGTGCTGTGGCTTTATCCACTGTACAGAGTAACGTGTTGATGTCCTGCCAGTGAATTGTTTGAGTGGAGCTTTGGGTTTATTCTATTTACACACGAGTTATGGGAGTCTAATTTTAAATGCTTTTAAAAAGAATATGGTGAAACGCAAACACACCCTGGAAAGTTTTACAGGGACATCTGTGTATTTCAGCTATAAGAAACACTGAGATTTGTAATTCTTGAGCACTACAGTGATGTGTCTGGTGTCATCAGTACATTATGATGTCGGAAATGTGTCTCTTTTATCGTGGCTTTTTAATTCTTTAATGAACAAAACCAATGAGAAATATTTTAACAGCTTGTTTTCTAGTGTAAAAGATGAAAATGTGAATGAAGCTTGTGTGAATGAGTCAGGCAGATGCCTTACTACCATAACAGTAGAATACAAACACGGTCTTCCTGCAAAATGCTGCAGTGAAAAAACAGTTCTGAGAGTAATGATTTAGCGGAGTAACTGGATATAATGACACATCGCTTACAGTGTCGTGCAATCTAGTTTATTTGTGTCTGTCAGAAAACCTCAGGGTGTGACTGACACACACACACACACACACACACACACACACACATACACGTACACATACACATACACATACACATAGACACATACACACAGACACATACACACACAAAAAAGAAAAATACTGTCCAAACAGCTCTGCAGGATGGTGGGTAGTGCGGTTCTAAATCAGGAAACATAAAAACATAGAATCGACTCATTAGGTCCTAAAGGTTATACAGAGAAAATAAAACAAACTAAAATAACAAGGCTGGTTCAACAACTAACACTCTTACATTTCATATATATATATATATATATATATATATATCAACATCGTTTTAAGCTCAAACCTTTAGTGCCCAAAAGTCTTTAGTGTATAGCACAAACAAAAGAATATATATATTGTGTGTAAAGCAAGGTCTATTCTTTTGTTTGTGCTACACACTAAAGACTTTTGGGTTTGAGCTTAAAACGATGTTGAGGAGAGTGAAGAGAGAAAAAATCTCCAGGTTTTTGTGGTTTTTTTACATGTCATACCTAAATGTATTTACTGTGAAGTAGGAGAAAAAGAATAGGTTATGATGTTCCAATACCTTTGGAGTATTGTATTAATCACAGCCCTACGAAACTCAGATTGATTGCTTGATCACCTGATTAATCTCAGTTTCTGAACTTCTGCTTACAACAGAATGTGTCAGAAAACAAATAATAATAATAATAATAATAATAATAATAATAGTCACTGCATTTGAAAAGTGAGGAGTTCCTCAAAGGTCTCCAGAACGCTAATAAAAAACACCCAGAATTCAGTTCAGCTGAGATAATGATGAGCATTACAAAGGTTTCAGCTCCAGTTGGAGGTTGAATTGCAACATATTTGTGCTGAATTGTAGCATCTCCCATACGACTCTTTCTGCTCTGTAACATATCTCATAACTTCATATCTATTTCTGGAGCTATTTTTATTCTCATAATGTTTTTTTTTAAAGTGTGAAAGCTGATAAAGTGGTGACAGAAAGAAACAAGAAACAAAGACCGTGTACACGCAAGGAATTTTTTTTCCAGTGCTTATTTACAAAGTAACATTAGTTTATTGCACAATTTCACAACAATTGTAAAAGAGTGTATTAACAGAAATTCACGTTCAGAAAAGAAGCCTTGAAGTGGAAAGCTGTTTTCAGGCCCATTTATTGTGCTGCACAGTGTCAAGGTGGAACCTTCTGAAAACAGGAAGTGGATAAAGATACATCAGATTTGTTAGGGTTTTGATGGAGGTTTATGAGAAACCTAAAGAACAGATGAGTTGCACTTCAGATGGAGTTTAAACTAATGAGAAAATATTTAGCTTTCCCTTCAATTGTTTACTGAAATCTTTGTGGGCTTTTTTTAAGATATATTGCAGCAGATTCAATAACATTCCAGCTGATACAAAGTGAAATGAAATTAGAGCTGTGGTTTAGAAGTTCTCTGATCTAAAAAAGCACTAAACATTTTGAGTTTGTTATTCACAAGAAGCATCTAATAATGTGAACCATGTGTCAGTTTATTCAAAGAATTTATACACATCTGTCCACTGGTAGACTGTGTATAAATGGAAATTTCTTGAAGCGACTGTTTAGGGTTAAAAAAGAGCTGATGAAATCTGTGAAGAAATCTGTGGAAGTGGATAATGCCGCTAGTTTCATGAGTTGACCATACGGAAAATATTACAAACACAAGTTTTCAATTAGAGATAAATACAAAAACACTTCTGTGGGCCTGAAGTTTACCAAAGGCCCTCCTGACTTACCACAATTCTACTGGGAAAATATTTTGGGGACTGATAAAATTCTAGTTGCGACACAAGATATCCTTTAATAGAGTGTCAGGGCTGTGCGCCAGCTGAAGATCACCATCAGTATATGTTTGTGCCAGACATCATAAGTATATGTTTGTGCTGAAGCAGTTTTGTGCATAAGATCGTTCTGAAATTCCTCCTGAACATTGTGGAGGTTTATGCTTTTTCTTGCACTGTATGAACCTCGTCATTATTCTCAGGCCTGCAGTTTATTCAAATGAACTTTAGCTGCAGCCTGATGATCTGTTTATGTGAGAAACTCAATATTATTCAGAATTTGTGTATGAGGTAAAGTGCAGGTCCACATTTAATCCTATTATCCTCATCTAATTCTCTAATATTAAAAGCGGCGATGGATTTCAGAGTAATTCATTCATTCATTCATTTTATACCGCTTATCCGAACTACCTCGGGTCACGGGGAGCCTGTGCCTCAGGCGTCTTCGGGCATCAAGGCAGGATACACCCTGGACAGAGTGCCAACCCATCGCAGGGCACACACACACACACACTCTCATTCACTCACACAATCGGGACAATTTTCCAGAGATGCCAATCAACCTACCATGCATGTCTTTGGACCAGGGGAGGAAATCAGAGTACCCAGAGGAAACCCCCAAGGCACGGGGAGAACATGCAAACTCCACACACACAAGGTGGAGGCGAACGTGCAAACCACTAAGCCACCGTGCCCCCTTCAGAGTAATTCATTTAATTAAAATATCTGAATAAACTCTGTGTTTATTTTAACTGACTCACAAGCAACAGACAGTGTAAGATGTTACAGGAAATACTATTAGATACAATATACAATAAAAATTATTTATCTGTGAACTTTTTAGAACTACTTCTTAAATATAAATGTACTTTTACTTTATATATATATATATATATATATATATATATATATATATATATATATATATATATATATATATAATATATATATATTTATTTTTTTTTTTTATTATTTATTTATTTATTTATAGATAAGTAAATATAACAAAATCACTGACACTCACTGGAAGGAATTCAAACGAACGTTAATATTTTCATTAGCTTTCACTCCACGGGTCTATATGTGTGTAAATCACACATATAAAATATTTTGAAATTCGTACGGTAATAAAATTCACAGCACAAAGGAGACAGAAGGTTGCAGAAATCGGGTAATAGAAATAAAAAATTATGAAAACACCATTAACCGTTTCACGTGTGTGACATGTTTTATACAACTGTAAGACTCACAACTAACCTAAAAGACAACAAAATATACAGGAAAAAAAAATCTAAACTTAAACACACACACAAAGCTTTTATTTACATGCATTAATGTTATATTTTCATTTATTTTGATGATGTTAATTATGCTTTTACTTGTCCCTCAGGTTATTCTGATCACATTACTGGCTCTAATCCTAGTCGTTATATTTGCCTGGAAACAGCACTCTGGTGTAAAAGGTAAAGATCTTTATTTCCTCTTTCACACTTAATATGAAAATGTCATTTTTCAATAGATTTAGTCTGAAAAACAGCATTTTACAGTCAGGTATTTTAAACTGTGGATCTGTGATGAAGCTGTGGCCAGCTGTATCAGAGATACCAGAACTCTACCGTTACAGTTGTTATACACACATGGACAAAATTGTTGGTACCCTTCGGTCAATGAAAGAAAAACTCACACTGGTCACAGAAAAAACTTTAATCTGACAAAAGACAAAATAAATAAAAATTCTATGAATGTTAACCAGTGAAAGTCAGACATTGCTTTTCAACCATGCTTCAACGCAATTATTTAAAAAAATAAACTCATGGAACAGGCCTAGGCAAAAATGATGGTACCCCTAGAAAAGACTGAAAATAATGTGACCAAAGGGACATGTTAATTCAAGGTGTGTCCACTAATTAGCATCACAGATGTCTACAATCTTGTAATCAGTCAGTGGGCCTATATATAGGGCTCCAGGTAGTCACTCTGTTGTCTGGTGACATGGTATGTACCACACTCAACACGGACCAGAGGAAGCGAAGGAAAGAGTTGTCTCAGGAGATTAGAAAGAAAATTATAGACAAGCATGATCAATGTAACGGCTATAAGACCATCTCCAAGCAGCTAGATGTTCCTGTGACTACAATTGCACATATTATTCAGAAATTTAAGATCAATGGGACTGTAGCCAACCTCCCTGGACGTGGCCGCAGGAGGAAAATTGATGACAAATCAAAGAGACGGATAATCCGAATGGTAACAAAAGCGCCCAGAGAGACTTCTAAAGAGATCCAAGGTGAACTTCAAGCTCAAGGAACATCAGTGTCAGATCGCACCATCCGTCCTTGTTTGAGCCAAAGTGGACTACATGGGAGATGACCAAGGAGGACACCATTGTTGAAAACAAATCATAAAAATGCAAAACTGGAATATGCCGAACTACATGTTGACAAGCCACAAAGCTTCTCCTATGGACAGATGAGACAAAAATGGAACTTTTTGCCAAGGCACATCAGCTCTATGTTCACAGATGGAAAAATGAAGCATATCAAGAAAAGAACACTGTCCCTACTGTGAAACATGGAGGAGGCTCTGTTATGTCCTGGGGCTGCTTTGCTGCATCTGGCACAGGGTGTCTTGAATCTGTGCAGGGTGCAATGAAATCTGAAGACTATCAAGGGATTCTAGAGATAAATGTGCTGGTCAGTGTCAGAAAGCTTGGTCTCAGTTGCAGGTCATGGGTTTTGCAACTGGACAATGACCCAAAACACAGCAAAAAACACCCAAGAATGGCTAAGAGGAAAACATTGGACTATTCTAAAGTGGCCTTCTTACAGTATGAGCCCTGACCTCAATCCTATTGAGCATCTTTGGAAGTAGCTGAAACATGCCGTCTGGAAGACACCCTTC
The DNA here is from genome assembly GCF_030014155.1 of Tachysurus vachellii. Classification (NCBI taxonomy): domain Eukaryota; kingdom Metazoa; phylum Chordata; class Actinopteri; order Siluriformes; family Bagridae; genus Tachysurus; species Tachysurus vachellii. Next base: position 8,195,583 of record NC_083471.1, on the reverse strand, counting down.
AAACCGGAAACAACTGGAGCAGTTTGCTTATGAGGAGTGGACCAAAATACCTTCTAAGAGGTGTAGAAGTCTCATTGACAGTTTTTTTTTTTTTTTTTTTAAATAATTGCGTTGAAGCATGGTTGAAAAGCAATGTCTGACTTTCATTGGTTAACATTCATAGAATTTTTATGTATTATTACTTTTGTCAGATTAAAGGGTTTTTTTTGTTTTTTTTTTTTGTTTTTTGTTTTTTTTGTTTTTTTTTTTCCCCCCTCTGAGACCATTGTGAGTTTCTTTCATTGACTGAAGGGTACCAACAATTTTGTCCATGAGTGTATTAAGTGTGTGCAAATGTTTGGTGATCTTAAGAGGAAAACGCAGGTAAATTTGAAATATACACAGTAAACTGTGTGTAGAGCATGAGGTTGTGCAGGCTGAGTAAATACAATGCTGATGTCTTCAGTAGCAGATCTACAGATTTCAAGATCTGTAGAATTCATCACTTCATCATAAACTACGAGAACAGATAGCAGGAGGATTCGTGTTGCAGAAAAAACTGAATCACAGATATTTCTTCTCGCCCTCTTCCCAGAAAGACACCCTGATGAGAGCCATGTCTGTTTTCTGTTCACTATTGATGGTTCTTTGTATTCAGACTCGGCTCACACAGGGGAGATCGACCCAGTAATCTCAAACGATTAAAGAAGAGTTCCTTAAATCTGTCATCATTCATGAGGGGAAAATACTAACAAAGATATTGACCCAAACATGACTGAATATACTTTAAACTGAATTTTAGTAAATTCTCTGGTGGGGTTTTTGATCAGCAGCAGACCAGTGATCATGTGGCCATGTGAACATTACACAAGAAATATGTAAAAGAAATACAAAAAAAATTACTTGAAGGCTTTTGTGATTGATTTTGACATTATAATAATTATTATTATTTCAGAACAAGTGGTTTTTCTGTTGCATAACCCAGAGTTCATGACCTCATGATTGATTCCCATTCTTGTGTTCTTGAGTATTTGAAGCAGATTCAAGAGGTTAAATTTTTAACAAAAAAAATTGGTTTAAATGTAAGGAAATGTATATTTTAATCCCAAATTGTATGAATAACCCTGACCATAACACCCTTCACTTGGTTCATGACTGTGTGGATTCATTCAGCTACAAGAGCATTATTGAGATCAGACTCTGATGGTGGGATGTTGAGGAGACTCCAGTTCCAGTTCATCCCCAAGGTGTTCAGTGGGGTTCAGTCAGAGTCAGGGCTCTGTGCAGGACACTAAAGTTCTTCTCTCCAACCTTCACCTCTATGCCATGTCTTCAGGGAGCTACTTTATTCACATGGACATTGTCATGCTGGAAGAAAGTTTGTAGTTCCACTGAAGAGAAACTGTAACACTACAGCATACAGTATACAACCATGTGATGGTCAGGGGAACTACACATACTTTTGTGTATTTCAGGGTTAGTGTAATACTGGTTAATTATTAAACAGTAATAATTACACAGGTGAGATTGTCTGTCAAAAAAAAGCCAAAAAAAAACATTTTTATAAAATCAAACACAATAATATCACAAAGTGGTAAAGAACAGATTAGATAAATCAGCATGCTATAAGACATCAGGACAGAAGAAAAAATAATGAGAGAGAAAGTTGCATGTCAGAGTCTGGCACTGATGGAAAAATACTCCTACATATGTGGTTAAGTTGAAATTTTGGGACTTAATGACTTAAATTCCAGCAGCCAACACCCTGAGATCTGCTGCCAGCAGTGAGCAGGTCAAAGATGTATCTCGGAGCACTGTAGGTTAGACAAAGTGCTTTATAATCAAATCACTAATGGATTAAATACGGTTATGTTTTATGCCATAATAAGTTTTAAATAGGTAGATCTTAAATCTAAATCTAATATGTATAGAACATAATTTGTATAGAAGGTGTGACAAACTCAAGCTCATTTTAACATTAATATATAAAATAAAATGTATGAAACTGACAGGAACAGGATGTCTTCATATTTCCACAGGAACAGCCGTGAAGAAGAGATTAAATTATAGGTGTGGGAACAGTTTTTAGGGATTGTCTGTGGATTAAGTAGAGCGTTAGGTTTGTGAATCAGCATAAAAGTGAAATCTTAGACTGTAGTAATGAATAACGGAGCCAAAGGGAATGATGTAGATACATAACAGAGATCCCATTACAGAGAACTGAGACATTGGAACTGTGTGGGATGTGGAATTGCAGATGGAAATAAACTGAAGTCTGTCAAGGAGGTATGATTAAAGCCATGAGACTCATGATGAGGAAATTGAAAAGAGGTCTATAATGACCTAGATCATGATTTGTCTAATGTGGGGCTTTAAGGATAGGAGTGACAATGTTAGCTTTCAAAGGGAGAAGAACCTGAGCACAAGGAGGACAGCAGTGTACAATGTGATAGACTGGAGGAGCTCATCCAGTTCTGGTTGGAAGAAAAGCAGCTCTAAAGCATGATGCTACCAACACCATGCTGTGCCCTGCACTTTTGCTTATGTGATATTTTTGCACCAAACATGCGTTCCGTTTGGTGACCAGGTCACACTGTGGTGGAGGTGGAGTTATTTCTAACAAGAAAGAATATCCTAAGACAATTGGCAAAATAATACAAATGATAGATGCCATGTTCTACTGTGATGGGGTTAAGTGGAAGCTTATATAGACTAAAAAGCTGAATTTTTGTAAGATTGTAAATGAATCTAAGAAGATTTCTTAGAAGAATCACTCATTAAAGACTTTTCCATTAAAATTATTTCAGTCTGTTGTTTACAGTCTAGGAACCTGCACACGAATCTAATGGCGCTGCAACAGAGAGCCTGTTTGTGTCTTTATTCACCCTGAGGTCATTCATTTGACTAGATCTATTTCAGTTCTATGAACTCATACACTCATCATACAGACTAGCAATGTTTAAGTATTTGCCCTGAGCAATTGAAGATTTGAAATTGGTCACATCAAAGCCCGTATTCATAAAGATTCTAAGGATCTTCTGAGAGTTCTTAATTTAGCGCTGTGTCTAAGATGTTAACTCTACTATGGTTGGTCAAAAAATAATCCCTACACGATCTAATCTGTAGCATTTTATTAACTCACTATCATTATTAAATATTGTATTCAGTACAGTTCTTTTCCCTCTTCACCTTTCAGCCATTTTCTCCTTTGCTAAAGAAACTCTTAAGCCTCTTAAAAGTTCTCCTTGTTACTCCTTACACTTTAACACTTTATTTTTAAGCTGAAACGCCATTTCTAAGAATTTTCCTAGAAGTCTGTCACTAGAAGTAACTGTTTGCACTAAGAATTTTCTTGAATACAGGCCCTGGAGATCATGACCAGGAGAGTTAAGGAAGTGAACTTGGCTTTGCTCTCAGGGTGGAGTGTAGGGCAAACAGTCTCTCTGCTGGACTTAAAGCAACACTATACATAAGCATCTGGGTGCTCATGTATTCAGATATTCAGATAGAGCTTCCCTTTATTCTGAACTGGGTTTTAGTTATTTGTCTTTAGAATAGAGGTTTTCTTTTGAAGGTTGATTTACAGTGTTTATGTTTATCACAAAGATTCACTGTTGCATGATTTACAGACTCTGAATAAATGACTGAAACATATCAGTTTTGATCTGAAGGTGCATTTTATGGATGTGTGAGTGCCATGTGTGAATGTCTCAGCATGCCTTCCCTGGTCCTCAGGTACTTTCCAGAAAGCAGGAATGTAAGTAAGGTCAGGTTTCATTAAAACGAATGGATCATTAGCCATCATCTGTCAGGAATGGCTGGGACTGTTTTCCTCCCTGGATACTAGGGGGGCATTCTGGCAGTATTTTGTGTCTTGTACCATGTGATTTTGTATTTGTTTTGTGTTAGGTGTGTTAACCCTGCCTGATCTTTAATCCGTTCCCACCTCTACACACCTGTTCCCTTTATTTCTATGATTTCCTATTCTATTTAATATTGTTGTCTCGTGGCTGTTGTTTGCTCAGTCCTTGTCGTTTGTTCCTAGTCTTTGGTTTGTTGTTGTTTCTGGTTTGTGTTTCAGCGTTCCTAGTGTTTCCAGCCTTTTGTTATTTTCTCTAATAAACCCCCTTTTTCTGTTATCCCTGCATATGGGTCTGTATTTTATCCATGAAGCGTCCCTGCACCCACTGACATCATGTTCATTAAAGCTGCATCCAGGTCTGCTCATCTGCCAGAATGTCACCCTGCTGGATCAAACAGCCGAGTAAAAGTAACACAAATGTTATGAGAATATTTACATTAGTCCTCTTTGTCAAACATGGAAATTTAGATTTAGTAATGTTTCAGTAGTCATTGTTTGCCAAAAGCTGAGGATGTTTGGAACAATGGTGTCAAAGCACTGCAGATATTTCTGGAGTAAGATTTATGAATGTGAATTTACTGGAGCAATCAAGGTGGAAATGTTCCCATGTCTGACATCTAGGTCTCATTTTGTCATTTTTTTTTTTTCATTTTATGTACATTTTTGTCTTTCTGATGTCTTTCAAGAGTGTTGAGTTTTCAGACATGGAAAATGCTTTCATCACAATATCAGCACCATTTATTTATCCTGGACTATAAAAGAGTCAGATCTAAAGAAATGCAGTATTGTACTAAATAAAGTACAATGTATTGTCCAAGTGTATAAATAAAGATGAATGGAAATGTAATCAAGACCCGAATAAAGCTAAGTTTCCAGTGGTCCACTTCCATTTATGGAAACAAGATGAAAATAAATAAAAAACCTGGAACCAGCAAAAATGTTAATTATAAAGATTAAGATTTTTAGGGTAGATTTAACAAAGTTTACTTTAGTGACAGAAAATATGCGAGAAGGCCAAAGAGATTAGGCCATGTAGTGGATGTGGTTTCCTGTGAGAAAATCCCGTCTCCCGTTGGACTCTTAAGTGTCTGAAGTAAATAAGTCATGTTGATTCTGCTCATTATATTTACCTGCTTTTTATAGAAACTTACTCACCTATTACCCTTAGACAAGGTGTTTATACATAGATATTTACAACCATCCCAGATATTTGAATGTAAATTTGAATATGAGCATGTTTGGATGATAAAAATAGTTTTCCCACTGATTCGGCATTTTAACTCACCAGGTCAACAATGGACATGATCCAAATTTCGCTGTGGTAAAGAGAGGTTAGCCAGCAAGCTTTGCTCTTATAGATCATTACTCATGTACATAAGTCTAAGATGGCTTGTTTATTGTAGGAGAACGTTTTTATGACGTCCTGTATGTCAAATATTTAGCCATTTGTGATTCACTGTGTAAATTGTCTGGCTTTATGAAGGAGGCGCCTAAGGAATCTTGTAAAATTGTTAGCTTGTCAAACAAGCCAAGCATAACTGTATACAGTACTTCTTTGGGCTTTTACAGTCTGAGACGCTGTAATGTTGATGTCAGGGGAATGTGGACAGGCTTCTGTTTATATTGTACATACTGCAAAGTCATCAGTAAATGTTGAGGACCCAAAGTGTAGAGCAAAGTACATACAGTGGTCAGCCCGATCCTGGCTATTTAATAACCAGGGTAAGTTGACGGGTTACTGGAGGTTCATGTAGGATTAGAGCTATTTCCTTTCAGCCTCTTAGAACATGGATGTTTTTAAATGAGGGTAGACGTGTAGACATGCTTCTTTGCCATTGTGCCACATCAAATCATTTATTATCCTTTAATAAGTATTCAACTTTAATAAGTTTTGATTGTATGTGGTGTGGTTTGTACATTTTGAACATTAAACATGTTTCTCATATTTCTATACAAGGTCAAACCTTTTGCTCTTAATGCACTTCTTATAAAAACCTCTAACAGATCATGTTTTTTACCTTATGGTTTTGACTATTTTGTGCAGGAGAAAAGGCATGGCTAGAAGACAAATGTGAGGATATAAAGACACCCCAGTGCCCTGAAAGGTATGATATACAGTTAGTAATTAAAATTTCTGTGCTCATTTGTGTACATTTTACGAAATTTGACACTATGTCCTGATATATACTTTTACAGGTATATGCCTAACGGCTATTTAAGGTCATTTAATTCTAGGTACAAATCTATTTTGTACCTAGAATTAAATTAAATCTATTAAAAGAATCTATTAAAAGAATCTATTCATGCGATGGTTTGAATACACCTTCAACAAAGTCATAGTGTGTCCGTGTTCCATTCATAACTTGCATTCTCTGTGCCAGAAATGGTGTTTAAAACCCAGATGCCCCCTAACCACAAGGTGATGAGGAACCACTTGTGGTCAACTGTGAAGATTAAAGCGATGATTCCCATCCTATCACCAATAGGAGAGGTCATGGTTACCTTGTAGAATCTTGACAGATACTCGATAGATCTCCTGGAGAGGCATGTCTCTTGGCCCATCTCATACCCCTTTTCCACCAAAAAGAACCGGGTGCTGGTTCAGAGCCAGCACTGGTGCTGGTTCAAAGTTGGTTCCACTGGCGAACCTTCTAAGAACCGGTTTGCCTTTCCACCGGCTAGAGAGCCATCACAGAGCCGAGTCTGACGTCACTGTATACATGTCATGTGTCCCAGCAATGTTAGCACAGCAGCAGCAAACACAAACACATCAACAATGGCGGATGTTGCTTTACTGTTAATGCTCATGGCTTTGCGAACTTACATTAGCATCCAAACACGGCGCATCCAACGTGTTCGTGCAGCTCCATGTAATTTGTATAAACGGAGGTTGTAATCGAGAAAGTACATAACATTATTTTATTATTAACACAGAAAAAATTAGCCTTAGCATGTAGCTACCTACTATCATGTGTGCTGATAATGTATCATATTGTGTTAAAGTAAAAGTGTATTAAATATTAGTATACTTAAGGTATATTATCAGATGCACTAACAGTAGCCCCACCCACAGCCCCTGACACAAGCGGTTCTTAAGTCTAGAACAGCAACGTTTCGGTTCTACTTAAGAACCACTTTTCCTGGTTCAGAGCCGGTGTTTTGGTGGTCGAAAAAGAAATAACTGGTTCTAAATGAGGCTCCGAACCAGCACTCAAACTGCCTCGATGGAAAAGGGACATCAGAGCCTCACTAAATTCAGACCCTCAAAAGTTGCTGCTCTGACCCAAGATGTCCTTTCCATCTTGGACAGAAGTGCTGTACAAAAAACTGTACCCGGTTCAGAGCAAGGAGTTCTTTCTAATATCTTCATGATCAGATAGGATAACAGCTCTCAATCCTTCTTTAGAGTCTAGAGACTGAATTGATTCCTGAAAGTCCTTCCTCTTCTGCTATAGCTTTCATGCTGTTCATGCCATGCAGCCATGAGAGTGGTTCATATCAAAGTATCTGCCCCATACATACTTTCATTGCCATCCTGAAACCACTGTAAGTCACAGACCTACAGATTGCTAAATGCATCCATGGGTGTAGTTTATTTGGGTCTGTTGTTGCAACTGCGGGTAAGAGACCAGTGATCAGTCTGAGGCCAAACCACAGGATCAAACAATCAATAAAGACATTCCCATCTCAATGAAATGGGAACTGACCCTGACCCCATACAGATAACAAGCCTTTAAAGTTTATGCCTGGGAGTGGTTCACCATAAGGTGTTCACCACCATCTTCCTCACCAGTCTGGGTGCAGTGAGTGTCATGGGGTGAATGGACTCTCATTTCCTGCTTAAATTGATGTTGGTCTGCATGGGCTCTCAGGTACTTACTTCCTCCAACATAAATCAACAGAGCAGCAGAAGCAAGAAAAGCCACTTCCTCACACAGAAACTTAAAAAAAATTATTTGTAAATTAGCTTAGCATACATGAAGAGATGTTTGTACTTGTATAGATGACATGACATCTTTTCATCTTGGCACCATCTGATGGTATGAAAGTTACTCAGTTTAACAGTGTTCAAAGCAGCAGTTAAAGCGGATTTTAGGTGGTTTTGGAAAGCTGACAGCGATCTGGCAAATATTGTGGTTTCAGCAAGATTTTACACCTGGTGGACTGCAAGAAAAAAGACTTGCATAAGGATTTTGCATTCACAAGCTGCTTGTTGTTATAGTAATGTTGAAACCATATATTACCAGCACAGGCATGACTTTGGATCAGGTTAAATGCGCATTTGAAATATTTCCTCTTCTCTGTGTTTGTTGTGTCCAGGTAACATTTATAAAGATAACAAATTAATTTTTACTGTGTCCTATTTAACCAAGCATCCACACAGTAAGCCATCATTATTCATCGTACAATAAATCATGACATATTCATTGCTGCTGCATTGAATGTCTAAAACGCAAGTTTCGCGAACTTTGCAGCCCACAAACAAACATAACGGTGGAAAGACACAAATTTAATTCAATAGACCAAAAGGCAGGAGAAACAATTGAGGCATATGTAAGTGACTTACGAAACAAAGTGCAAAGTTGCAGGTTTGGAGATTTACGGGAAGATATACTTAACGATGGAATGAGAAAACTAATGTTGCGTGCAATGCGCTAACGTTGACAAAAGCCATTGAAATATGCCAAATACATGAACTAACTGACCAGCACACTAAAACGCTTGCTGGACCAAAGCGCAACTTGACAAATGTGGACAATGTTCAACAAACAGTAAAAAGAAAACTTTCGTACTCCCAAACACAGATTAGATAAGTTTCGTACTCCCAAACACAGATTAGATAAGTTTGCCCCGCAACAAATTCATAATTGTAACAATTGTGGAAGCAACCATGAGGCAAAACGGGAAAAATGCATATGGCCAGCAATGTCACAGGTGCAACAAATGGAACCACTTCCAAAAATGCTGCAAATCAGTGAAAATTCAGCGCACACGAAAACTAAAAAAGACTGTAAATCAAATTGATGTTACCAAAGCTTCAAATAGCAGCGAAGACTCATTCTTTATAGATGGAGTTGCTGTAAATCATCACATTGACTCGAAACAGTTAAAGAAAACTGCAATATTTTGCACAGTGCAAACTAATGGAAAGCCTCTTGAATTAAAGATTGACACAGGAGCCTCATGTAACATTACTGTATGTCTCTGCAGACATTTACACAGGTCAAGCAAGACGAAAACCTTGAGGTGTCAAGCCATGTGAAGCTTGGTGGAGAGGAGATCCAAACTGCTGGTTCGAACGTGTTATCTTGCAATCTGGGTGACCAGACCTACTCTCTACAGTTTTATGTAGTCAAAAAAAAAGTACAGCCATTGCTTGCACTGTCAGACTGTCTTCGGATGGGCCTTATTTCTCTCAATAATGCAGTCCACCAGGTCAGTGTAAAAGAAGACCCAAGTTTCAACCAGCAGCTTAACACAGAATATGCAGATCTTTTCCGAGATGAAATCGGAAAGCTTCCCATAACGTACTGCATGAAAATGGACAAAGAAGCTCAACCTGTCATCCGTCCAGCACGCAGAATTCCTGCTGCAATGCAACACAAGGTAAAAACAGAGTTGGAAAGAATGATTGCTATAGGCGTAATCACTCCTGTATCTGAGCCAACCAATTGGGTGTCATCTATGGTGGCGACTCACAAGAAAAACTCAGATGAAATAAGACTGTGCATTGACCCTAGGGACCTAAACAAGTTCCTAAAACGTCCGCATCACCCCATGCGCACAGTGCAAGAAGTGGCAGTGCAGATGCCAACCTCCACAGTATTCTCTGTGTTTAACGCAAAAAGCTCCTTTTGGCAGATTTCGCTGGATCATAAGTCCTCCCTACTGACTATGTTCAGTACTCCATTTGGAAGATTCCGATTTCTCAGGATGCCCTTTGGCATTAATTCAGCCAGCGAGGTCTTTCAGCCCACTATGGAACAGATCTTTGCTGGCTACCCGTGCGTGGTCATAGTCAATGACATCATCGTGGGAGGTAACGGTGAGCAGGAACATGATGCAAACCTAAAGAAAGTGTTGGACTGTGCTCGTGAAGTGAACCTGAGACTGAACCCTCAGAAATGCGAATTCCGCCTAAGTGAGGTGGGCTATGTCGGTCATGTTTTCACAAGCAAGGGACTACAACCCGACCCAGCAAAAACAAAAGCAATCTCAGAAATGCCACCACCAGACAATGTTACTGCATTGCAGCGCTTCCTGTGTAATGATCAATTACTTAGGAAAATTCAGACCGAACCTTAGTGAGCTGTCTGCCCCTCTGCTGGAGCTGACCTGTAAAAACACAGAGTGGTGTTGGTTTAAACAGCATCAGGATGCTTTTGAAGTTCTGAAGCACAGGTTTTCTAGTCCACCTACCTTGAAATACTATGACGTCCTGAAACCTGTCACACTCACCGGTGATGCCTCCCAGTTTGGACTTGGAGCTGCGTGTCTCCAAGAAGGTGCTCCTGTCGCATACGCTTCACGTACTCTGATGCAAACAGAAGTATGTTTCGCGCAGACAGAAAAAGAACTTCTGCCTATCTACACAACTCCAGCAAGGCTGCAACGCATGATGCTAAGATTGCAGAAATACAACTTCATAACCACATACAAGAAAGGGAAACATATGTTTCTTGCCAACACGTTGTCACGTTCCCCCAGAGACTCACCAGATGAACACACTGATGACGGAGCTGACTTTGAAGTTATGTCAGTTCAACACATCAACACGTCAGTTCAACACGTCAGTTCAACAGTCTTCCAGACTGAAAGAGTTGCAAACTCATACTGCACAGGATCCAGTCCTTCAATGTCTCTGCAGTATTATCTAGTCAGGATGGCCCTCTAGACAATCAAAGCTGCCAGCAGAAATTCGTGAGTATTTTCCCTTTAGGGATGAGCTCACAGTTTACATTTACATTTACAGCATTTAGCAGACGCCCTTATCCAGAGCGACGTACATAAGTGCTTAAATCTCTAGCATTGAATACATTAATGCTGGCTCACTAAGTTACATACTTAAGATACCATGAGTTTAAAACATTTGTTCAAAGTTACAATGAAAAAGTGTCAAAGGTGTTTTTTTTTTGTTTTGTTTTTTGTTTTTAAATGCAAAAGATAAGGAAAGAAGTGCTAGTTGAAGTGTTTCCTGAATAAGTAGGTCTTCAACCGCTGCTTGAAAATAGCTAGTGATTCAGCTGTCCGGACCTCTAGGGAAAGTTCATTCCACCACCTTGGTGCCAGTACAGAGAAGAGTCTTGTAGTATACTTGCCTCTTACCCTGAGAGATGGTGGAACCAGTCGAGCAGTGCTGGTAGATCGGAGGGTGCGGGGTGCAGTGCGCGGAGTGATGAGGGCTTTGAGGTAAGAGGGAGCTGGTCCATTTTTGGCTTTGTAGGCCAGCATCAGTGTTTTGAATCTGATGCGTGCAGCTACCGGAAGCCAGTGGAGGGATCGCAGCAGCAGGGTTGTATGCGAAAACTTTGGCAGGTTGAAAACAAGCCGGGCAGCTGCATTTTGGATCATTTGCAGAGGACAGATTGTGTTCATAGACAGATTGCGTTCACAGATTGCGTTCAACACACCTGCCAGCAGTGTGTTGCAGTAATCCAGTCTAGAAATGACAAGAGACTGAACAGGTACCTGAGCAGCCTGTGTGGATAAAAATGTCCGAATCCTTCTAATGTTGTAGAGAAGAAACCGACATGAGCGAGTCACATTAGCAACATGAGAGGAAAAGGACAGTTGATTGTCCATGCTTACCCCAAGGTTGCGAGCTGTGGCTGAAGGGGAGATCAGATCGTTGTGCAAGGATATAGCAAGATCATGACCTGGGGATGAATCACCTGAGATGAACAGCAGTTCAGTTTTGCTAGGATTGAGCTTTAACTGATGAGCATTCATCCATGATGAAATTTCTGCCAGACATGCTGAGATCCGGTCAGAAGCTGTGGCATCTGAGGGAATGAGAAGATAAGTTGTGTATCATCAGCATACCAGTGGTAAGAGAACCCACGGAAATAACTTCGCCAAGAGAGTGAGTTACAGGGAGAAAAGAAGAGGACCAAGTACTGAGCCTTGTGGGACGCCAGTGGAGAGTCTGCATGGAGCAGATGTCACTCCCTTGTTACCTGATATGAGCGTCCTTCCAGGTACTAAGCAAACCATTCCCAAGCTGATCTGCAAATCCCAAGACTCCTGAGGGTGGATAAGAGAGTCTCGTGGTTGACCGTATCAAACGCTGCTGAAAGGTCAAGGAGGATAAGGACGGATGACAGTTTGGCTGATCTAGCAGCATGTAGTTTCTCAGAGACATCCAAAAGGGCTGTCTCTGTGGAATGAGCTGCTTTAAAGCCAGACTGGTTGGGGTCTTGGAGGTTGTTCTGTGAGAGATAGACAGACAGTTGATCAATGCAGACAATGCGTTCAAGAATTTTGAAAGAAATGAGAGAAGTGATACCGGTCTGTAGTTACTGATGTCTGATGGATCCAGAGCGGGTTTCTTTAGGATGGGAATAACCCTTGCTCTCTTGAAAGTAGTTGGTACCTGACCAGATGCTATGGATCTATTGACGATAGTGGAAATGAAGGGCAGAAGGTCTGGAGCATAGTGGAAGGGAGTGGATCCAATGGGCAGGTGGTAGGATTGCAAGACTGGATGAGCTGTAAAATCTCTTCTGCTGCTACAGTTGAGAAATGCGACAACAAAGGTGTAGGGGAATCCATACTCTGAGATATAAGTGCAGTCGGGGCTGAAGTGAAGGTCCGGCAGTTGATGAAGATATACTCATGAAGGGACAGAGAATGGTTGTTCCAGAATCACTACGCAGTGAGTATATCACCATTATTCACAGAGGTCATCCAGGCCTTGATGCAACCAAACGCAGGGCGATGTATTCTGGCCTTCTTTAACCAAGGACGTTGAAAAGGAGGTACTATCGTGCTCTATCTGTAACAGTATGAAACCCCATCAATAAAAAGAGCCTCTACATTACATCACATCCCAGATCTCCCATGGTCAAGTGTGGCTACGGATATCTTTGAGTTCAATGGTCAACACTACCTTGCACTAGTTGACTCGTATTCAGGATGGTTCGAAATTGATCTGCTTCGTGACCTGTCCTCCAGTACAGTAATCACAAAACTCAAAAGGCACTTCTCTGTTCATGGGAGTCCGCACAAAGTCTTTTCAGACAACGGTACCCAGTTTACAAGCCAACAGTTCAAAGACTTTGCTGCTGCTTGGGATTTTACACATAACACTAGTAGCCCTGAATATCCACAAGCTAACAGGCTAGCTGAGAGAGCAGTGTGGAGTGCAAAACATCTAATGGAGAAATCCAGGAGGGATGGCTCTGATGTGTTTCAAAACTTGCTCAACCACAGAAGTATTCCACGTGACCACACAAAGAGTATACAGACAAAACCGGAAACATATCCTTCCTGTCGTGGAGCCACCACCACAAAAGTTAGACCACAGCGAAATGTCGCTTCCCTTTCTTCAGACCCCCTCTGCTGAATCTAAGCACAAATTCTCCACTCCAAACGAGGTCGAAGAACAACGTACCCCACAAGGTATCGAGAAGAAACCACTGAAAGAACATTCAACAAAAGTTCTTTCTACAGCTCCATATGTGACCAGAGCAGGTCGCATTTGCAAACCAAACCCTAAGTACCTGGAATGAAAAAAGTAAATAGAGACAGAAAAGACAGTTCTATAATTCAGTAACAAAATGTTTGATTTATAAATGTTAATATTGTAACTGATGTTAAAATGTGAGTTAACAAATGTTGTGTTAATTGCGCTTTTTACTCTCAGCTCAAGTAATCTGTTGAATGCCTATCCTAAAAAAACAAAAAAAAAACAACTTTGAGTTAACTTCAATATAAGAAATTGTTCATTAAGCAATAACTGTCAAAGTTAAAGAAGGAGGATGTAGAACATAGCAGTGTCCTGTAGCTTTAAATCTGAGCAGACTAAGATCCTAAAGCTTGCTTATATGCATGCGCGGGTTGATGCTGCGGTGTAAACGTTTGTATATTGCATGTTGAACTCCTGCATGTCTCTTAATAAAGATACTGTTGTTTAAAAGGATCTTTGCCTTGCCACTCGCCATTCAACAAATCAATCAATCAATCAAAATTTATTTGTATAGCACTTTCAACACCATAACAATGGACCAAAGTGCTTTACATGGTAAAAATCATTATATAAGTCATTATATACACAGTATCTCGGGAAAACATACCAATCATACAGCAAAAGCCTTAGACAAAAGGAAAGTCTTTAATTGTCCTTTAAAACTACCCAAAGTGGGAGCCAATTTCAAAGACAACGGTAACCCGTTCCATAACACAGGAGCTGCCACGGAGAATACACAATCTCCACTATTACGGAGGTTATGCTACAAAAAACAGCATTTACTGTTTGTTTCTGACACAATGCACGACTCGTGAGTCACTTGCGAGTGACTTACTTCCGTTTGGGAGGAGTATAGCGCTGACGTATGTGGCTTGAACAACCACATTCATTTACACCTGTCCAGTTTTATCTGAAATGCATCCCAGCCCACCTCCTGAAGTGGTTTGCCTCCAAGCAGCTTTACAGGAATGGAAAAATATAAATTATAATATAAATTATAATTTTATATTTTCATTAATGAGCAAGTCTAAATCAAATAACAAAAAAATATTTTTTTCCTAAAAGTAGATAAACATTCAGATAACAGGTGGTTATTAAAAAAGGTACATGCTTCCTGTTTCCTCAGTTATTAAAAGGATACTAATGAAATAAGACTCATTACTGCTCATCGATCAGGGTTATAAAGCCGTCAGGTAACATGAAATCCAGCATTCTACAGTCACACCTTTTACTGCTCAGAGGTATAAAGAAAAAGCCAAGTGCTACATCATGAGCTCTACAGGCATCTGTACACACATTAAAATGTTTAGAACAGACATCTGTGAAGTAGTTTGGTTTGGAAATGTTTACAACAGTCAGAAATCTAGTGAAGTAGTTTGGTTTTTTTGGAAGCAGAGTTTCTATGTGCTTTATACATTCTGACAGCTTCTGCCATAATATAAGAGGACGTTGGAGGACAGTTTTAGCACTCAGGTTATAGGTTAGGTTTTTAAAATTCAAGTTGTTTGTGTTTATAACATGCACACGTGGGTGAACACCGCAGAGGGCGCAGAGAAAGTACCAGCAACAAAAGCAAGATTCCAAGATTGTGCTTGGATACTTATTAGAAAAACACAGATTATCTTACTACATGGAACATGACATTGTGACTAACATGGCAATCTTGGCAAACATGGTAAACATGGAGCACACATGACTAACATAACTTCAGTGATACCTCGAGATATGAGTGCTTTGACATACGAATTTTTTGAGATATGAGCTGTAATTCGACCATATTTTTGGCTTGAGATACGAGCATCCGAGCCGCCAACAACAAAGATCCCCAACAACCACGTGTGCTCTGTTTCCCCCGCCTCAGCTTCCAGCGTCTCACTTGGTTAAAGTCTATCTGCGGATCTGTAATGTTCGGATCCATTTTAAGCGTTGGATCCGTTAAAAAATTTGAACTTGTGCACCGCATCCGATATGCTGACCGGACAGGTTTTTATTAAAACGACCGGCAGATGTTAGTGAGGAAAGAGTGACAAAAAAATCAAAAACAAGTAAAGAGAAAAGCGATGAAGAAAATTAAGCAAAATTAATGTAAAGAAAACAGAAATTGTAACAATTAAGTTCAGTTAAGTTAAGAGAAATCAAGCATTGCGTTAGTTCTGGCAGGCCACGTCATCAAGCGTGCATCAGCTGTTAATCATCTGTCCACGACGCGCATCAATCCGGTTACGACATCCATATTACCCGGACATTTAAATTCCCATTCCCTTTCTAGCGCTTCGCTGCTGCTGCGACTTAAACTCCCTCCTCCAACCCCCGACTTCACCATGCCGGAACCCGTGTTCGTTGTACCAGTTTACATCATAAATCTCCACATATTTTTCTCTCTCTCTCCCTCTCTCTCTCTAATTATTTAATTATTTATTTATCCATTTATTATTTTCCTTTCCTATTTTTAACTCTATTTTTAACTTTATGCATGATTAATGGTTCTGTTATACGGGGGTCTATTCTATTTTCTAGTTGCTGCTCTCCCCGCTCTAAATGAAGTTTAGTTAAGTTCCATGGGGGGCAGGGTGGCTTAGTGGTTAGCACGTTCGCCTCACACCTCCAGGGTCGGGGTCCGATTCCCGCCTCCGCCTTGTGTGTGTGGAGTTTGCATGTTCTCCCCGTGCCTCGGGGGTTTCCTCCGGGTACTCCGGTTTCCTCCCCTGGTCCAAAGACATGCATGGTAGGTTGATTGGCATCTCTGGAAAATTGTCCCTAGTGTGTGATTGTGCGAGTGAAAGAGAGTGTGTGTGCCCTGCGATGGGTTGGCACTCCGTCCAGGGTGTATCCTGCCTTGATGCCCGATGACTCCTGAGATAGGCACAGGCTCCCCGTGACCCAAGGTAGTTCAGATAAGCGGTAGAAAATGAGTGAGTGAGTTAAGTTCCATTTAAGTGTAAAGTAGCCTTAAGAGTGCGAGTAAGTGAACGAAAGTGAAAGTGTAACTCCTCCACCTGTTTACTCCTCCCTCAACAAGTTTATTTTTTTAACTTTCTCTTTTATTACTGTATGTTTTTATACAATATTTGTCATTTATAAATACAGGTACGGCACGGTGGCTTAGTGGTTAGCACGTTCGCCTCACACCTCCAGGGTTGGGGGTTCGATTCCCGCCTCCGCCTTGTGTGTGTGGAGTTTGCATGTTCTCCCCATGCCTCGGGGGTTTCCTCCGGGTACTCCGGTTTCCTCCCCCGGTCCAAAGACATGCATGGTAGGTTGATTGGCATCTCTGGAAAATTGTCCGTAGTGTGTGATTGCATGAGTGAATGAGAGTGTGTGTGCTCTCTGATGGGTTGGCACTCCGTCCAGGGTGTATCCTGCCTTGATGCCCAATGACGCCTGAGATAGGTACAGGCGCCCCGTGACCTGAGGTAGTTCGGATAAGCGGTAGAAAATGAATGAATGAAAATACAGGTACTGTACATTTTTCATATTCAAAACACATAAACAAAACAACTGGAGTGGAATTTTGCGAGCTGGAACGGATTAATGGGATTTCAATTCATTTAAATGGGGAAAATTGCTTTGAGATATGAGCAATTTGAGATACGAGCAAGGTCACGGAACGAATTAAACTCGTATCTCGAGGTATCAGTAACCATAGTACTGATAGTAACTTACTCTGTGAACCTAACCTGGTCTGGAGCAGGTTTTCTTCAGCAAACCCAGAGATTCTTTCGGTCTCCTCCCCTTTTTAAAGAGGAAGCGATGTTTAAACACCTCATTCATTGCATTTTAGTTACGCAGAGAGCATCAAAGCAAATGAGGGATGTGGTAGCTCAGAGGTTAAGGTGTTGAACTACTGATCAGAAGGTCATGGGTTCAGGTCCACCAAGCTTTTGTGGATTGCTTTGAATTGCTCAGTTGTATAAATTGAAATAAAATATAAGTCACTCTGGGTAAGGGGGTCTGCTAAATGCCGTAAATGTAAAATGAATAAAATGGCGTGTCCTTTTATGGACGATCCTGTTGATGAAGAGTCTGTGTTAATTCTTTTGAGCCCATAGTGGATTATTGTCACACCCCTATTCATTTTTATTTGAGCGGTACCGTTTTTCTTTACAGTCAATAAGATCCATAATCTCATCCATCCTTACATCAGCCATCGCGGCCGTGCTCTTACATCCGAGCAGATGCTTTGCGTTGCCTTACGTTTCTTTGCAAATGGTAGTTTTGTGTATAACATCGGGGATGCAGAACATATTAGTAAAGCTACTGTTTGCAGAGCGGTCAGGAAAGTGCGCCTCGCTCTTAAGCGCTTTCTGACAATTTTTGTGTTGTTTCCTGATAAAATAAAATACTGTTCTTCCAGTATCACCTCTGATATTATAACAGTTGGGAATTTACTCTTAAAATAGTTCTTAATTACTATCTACAAATTACATCTTCAAACAAGTCTAATTAGATTAATGTAATAATTACTGTAGCTAATAACTTCTGTAGAAAGTATTTGTCTACTTACTAATTTGGTCTACTTACTTATTAATTACTTTCTAAATCCCAAATCAACCTCAACCACTTGAACAATAAGGAGAGACAAGAAACTGCACTTCTAATGCTTTCAAATTATATAGAAATTATATATTATATATACATGTACATATACATGGTGACTCGTTATATCTGCGCTCCATTGATAATGGCTTTTTTTAGTTGTGGTGCACGTGCTTAACTCGGAGTCAGTCAATTTAGAGTTGATAAAACTAACTCTTTTCAGCTGTTCTGTAACCAAAAACTCAGAGTTTCCCATCTCAGGGTTTGTCAACTCAGAGTTCAAGTTTAAACTCAGAATTGGTTGAACCACCTTTCTGAAACAGACCCCTGGTCCTGACAGTGGAACATATATTTTCATACACTCATAGAATTTTAGAACATTATTATGGCTTTTTCCCAGAAATATTGTGACCTTATTCTTAAAAGTCTTTGAATGTTATGTAACTGCATGAAGTCAGTAAATGAGTCAGTTTCCATGAGCTCCTGACCTGTTGAAACATGTTCATGGTACATCTGTATTGATTGGGAAACTTAGTCAAAATGTGTAAATTCCTCCCACATGTACTGGCTGCGTGTCTGCAACATTACAGAGAATTAAAACTAGTGTGTTGATTCCTAGCTTAAGTTAAAGAGGTGTGTCAACAGCTCTGAATGTATTGGCCTTTTTTCAGTAACCTGTGTGTGAGTGTGTGTGTGAGTGTGTGTGTGAGTGTGTGTGTGAGTGTGTGTGTGAGTGTGTGTGTGAGTGTGTGAGTGTGTGAGTGCGTGAGTGTGTGTGTGTGTGTGTGTGTGTGTGTGTACAGCACTACGGGTACTTGATGCCACATGTACTGTATGTTCAGCCAGTTTCTTCCTCATTAATTGTCCAAAACATGTTGAGATTCCCATGAAAATTACAACATGAGTAAATACCTAATCAGAGTTTTGCTCCTGTCATTTTTCTGACAAATCATGTTGAGTCAGTCTTGTCTAAGACAGATACAGTCCTGACTCATTTAATGGCTAATTCAAAAAGACTGATTAATCAGCGTAACATCTTTAATCTGGAACATTGTTATTCATTGTAGTCCTACAACAGCAAACTGATTGTCTTTATTTTGTTTTGGCAGTTTCTCCAAACCTCCACTGCTTCTAATCTCATTGGATGGCTTCAGAGCAGGCTACCTGAATGTTTACGGAGACAAGCTTCCAACCATCAAGAAGCTCAGTATGTATTATAATTCATTTCTGTCCGATGAAAGTTTTTTTAAATAAATAAATATGGAAAGACTTCACTGCAATAGGAATCCCATTTAAGCATTTTTTCTTGTCTGTATATAATGTATTTGCACCCTGAAGACATTTACTGTCTTTAAGATACAAGAAGTTATTTGGAAAATCCAAGGAAAACATTTTTGGTTGTCTTTTCAGGACAATGTGGAACTTCTACGCAATATATGCGTCCCGCTTATCCTACAAAGACCTTCCCCAATCATTACACCATTGTAACAGTCAGTATAGAGCGCTCTCGCATTTTATTCAGAATAAACCTTTACCAAAATATACTTTCATATATAAATACATAATACAATATATTTTTCACAGGGTATGTATCCAGAGTCACATGGGATTGTGGACAATAAGATGTATGATGTTAACAGAAACGCCAGGTTCAGTCTGAAATCAGGGGAGAAGTTTAACCCGTCTTGGTACCAGGGTGAACCAGTGAGTATTTCAGACCATTCACATATTGTGAGTTTGGACATATGCAGGCTTTGTAGTTTTCATGAAACAGACACACAGTATATCAGACACACAGACAGTCTCACAGACAGACAGACATACAGTCACACAGACATACAGTCACACAGACAGACAGTCACACACACAGACAGTCAAAGATCTTAAGATCTTTACTGATATTCTTAGGTTTCTGGACCATAAGCTAAAATCAGACACCATTCATTTTATTGTGGTGTTATCTCTATGTTGATTGGAATGTCTTTGGTCTTTATCTTTTTAACCTTCTGGCAGAAGAAACTCTGAAGTTCAGTCAAATTCTTCATACAGTAATTCTTCACAGCCCCTTTTTATTAGCATGAGCTGTGAAAAGCCCATGAAGTGATCACCACATTTTACAGAATATCGCAGGTGCGCTTCCTTGTGTGGATGTTTTATCTAGAATATTTCTTTACTTACCCTCTTATTTGCCAGAGCACGATGTCTGGTCCTGAATTGATAAACGCTGAAAGATTTCTTTTTACACTGTCACGTTATTATGTCGGTTAATATATTACAAACTATCAGTCTGAACTGAACAAAGGAAACACAGAGTTGATGTACAGAGACGGTGAATAAATCTCTATAAATTGGCCATTTAAATGTATATTTTTTATTTAAATGTAATACCACATCTTCTATTCCTCCTTTGTAATAATGTTATTGTGTACATTGTCGTTATTTCACTGGCTCTGAGACTCTATTAAGTCATCTACTGCAGAAAATGTGGTACAAACACACTCTGACGTCATTCAGACCAGCTGTAACATGCAGAAGAGGAGAAGCAACAGTCTATACAACATCCTTTAATCCTTCATAAAGACAGCATATAATTTACTGAAACACAATCACAGTTTAGCTGAGGAAGAAAAGAAAGATCACAGAGTCAATGAGCGTGATTCTCAGATCTCAGACATCAGAGTAAAAGACAGAAACAGGAAGAAAAGACACAAATGTGCTACTTTCTATTTCTGAAACCTGGCAGCTTTCCACCTGTTTTAGAGGTCTATATAATTGCACACACACACACACACACACACACACACACACACACACACAAAGAGCTCCCTGTTTTGAAAGAAAATGTGCTTGTGGCTGTTTATACAGTAAGTGGATCTAAATAAAGACTGAATGTCTCTAAGGCTCTCTAGTGGCTGTGTACCTGTACTGTTCGTAACTCCGCCCCTTTCTGTTAGTATGTGCAACTGCAGAAGCCTTGGTGTATCATATTAAGTCACATTCTAGGTTATAGGGCATGTCTCAGCAGGGGTGTGCCTCTCAGTAGGGGCATGTTTTTTAGCAGGGGCGTATCTCTCAGCAGGGGTGTGCCTCTCAGTAGGGGCATGTTTTTTAGCAGGGGCGTATCTCTCAGCAGGGGTGTGTCACTCAGTAGGGGTGTGTCACTCAGTAGGGGTGTGTCTCTCAGCAGGGACGTGACTCTCAGCAGGGGTGTGTCTCTCAGCAGGGGCATGTCACTCAGCAGGGGGCGTGTCTCTCAGCAGGGGGCGTTCCTCTCAGCAGGTGTGTGTCACTCAGCAGGGGTGTGTGTTTCAGCAGGGGTGTGTCACTCAGTATGAGTGTGTCTCTCAACAGGGGTGTGTGTTTCAGCAGGGGTGTGTGTTTCAGCAGGGGTATGTCTCTCAGCAGGGGTGTGTCTCTCAGCAGGGGCGTGTGTATCAGGAGGGGTGTGTGTGTTTCAGCAGGGGTGTGTGTTTCAGCAATGTGTCCACTGTCTATCTGCTGTGCAAATTCAGTCAAGATCACAGTTTTCATCCTGACCAGAAAGGCTTAAAAACTTTACAATGGAACTCAATCGAACTTTGTTGTCCACACCAATAGACAGTTATTTGGTATCTCATTCCTGTAATCCCTGTGTTTTGTGTATTTCCACATGTCAGACAAATAAACATATACAATTCATTTTATAAAGAGTTCAGTGCTCAAAGCTAGCTGGTAAATAGCATAACTACACCACAGATGGACCATAATTGTTATGACAATTTTTATGAGGCAGATGTCCTCATCCATAGACACTTACTTTTATATAAATCTGTGCACTTTAAGGTTAAGGGCCTTGTATAAAGGCCACAAACTGGCAGTTTGGTGGTGCTGGGATCTAATCTCACAACCTTTTGATCAAAAATCTATTGACTTAACTAATCAGTCACCACCAAGTTCTTTACTCATGAGACTCTAATCCTAATTATAGAAATTTAACGAATTAATAAAAAAAACTTCAGAACAAGCAGCTCAGAGTTGGTTTTAGCATTTAGTAATCTTTTTAAATCACTTGTGTTGAAGATGGAGTAGATGTATGTTTAGAAATGCTGTGGTGTTTATCTGTGGTGTAGGTTTGGCTCACTGCCATGAACAACAACCTAAAGTCTGGGACCTTCTTCTGGCCTGGATCAGATGTACGTATTAAAGGACAGTATCCAAATTTGTATAAAACCTTTAACAGGTAAGTGTGTTTTAATTCTTTATCTCAATCTTAATCTTTTCACTGATCATCGTCCTAATTGTTTTGTTTTATTGAATATGCACTGCATGTCAGACATTTGGCGACACCAGCTAATTGCATCCTGTTTTAATTAATGTGTTGTCATTATCATTATAAACACTGAGTGTTGTAGGATTATAAATAATTTTTTTTTACAACTATAAACTCCAATCAGATCATGCTGAGGATCTTCAGCAAAGCATCAGTAATTTTTTTTTTTTTTATTATTTCTTTTGAGTTTTTACTTTTTAAAAAAATCATTTTATAATTAATAAACACATTACAACAAAGTACGATTAGACCTCAAGTACCAGTCGGTCGTTTTGCGAGTTCTGCCACTGATCTTAAAAGAGATGTCCCCAAATTTTGAACATTCATTCATTCATCTTTTACCACTTATCCGAACTACCTCGGGTCACGGGGAGCCTGTGCCTATCTCAGGTGTCATCGGGCATCAAGGCAGGATACACCCTGGACGGAGTGCCAACCCATCGCAGGGCACACACACACTCATTCACTCACGCAATCACACACTAGGGACAATTTTCCAGAGATGCCAATCAACCTACCATGCATGTCTTTGGACCGGGGAGGAAACTGGAGTACCTGGAGGAAACCCCCGAGGCACAGGGAGAACATGCAAACTCCACACACACAAGGTGGAGGCAGGAATCAAACCCTGACCCTGGAGGTGTGAGGCGAACGTGCTAACCACTAAGCCACCGTGCCCCAATTTTGAACATGCAGTTCAAAATATTTAATGTGAAATACATTGTAAAGGCACTAATTATATGTTATTGTTACATTAGAGATATTCCATTTGAGGAAAGAGTGCAGACCATTTTAAAATGGCTGAATTTGCCACCAAGAGAAAGGTAATTGGATGTCTTTTATGTACAAACAATAGTGTGTGCGTGTGTGTGTGCGTGTGTGTGTGCGTGTAAAATTTATTTCTTTCTTTTTCTAAACTGAAGTACAAATAGCGTTTTACTCCCATTTTACATGAAAATGTCAGAAGGCTACATTCGGCCTGGTCCAGGACTTTTCACAGCGAAGTTAGCTTGTGTCTGTAGACTGAAAGTGTTTGCTTTATTACTAGCTTTATTACGGTGGCCAGGAAGAGCAAAACAAATTAACAAATCTGAAAACAAATTAACAAATCCCAAAACAAATTAACAAATCCCAAAACAAATTAACAAATCTCAAAACAAATTAACAAATCCGAAAACACATTAACAAATCTGAAAACACATTAACAAGTCAGACAACCCGGAAGCGGTTGGTATAGTTTGTGAATGGAAACTTACCGATCATCGGACGAGACACCTTTCATTCACCTGTATATCTTTAATGACAGTTGTCTTGTCCAATGATCGGTAAGTTTCCATTCACAAACTATACCTACCTCTTCCGGGTTGTCTGAATCGGTCCACGAAACACATTAACAAATCAGAAAACACATTAACAAATCAGAAAACACAACGACATTTCAGACAACCCGGAAGAGGTTGTTCTAGTTTGTGATTGGACAAGACACCTGTCACTCAAGGTATACATGAAGTTCAACAGTCTGCCGCAGGGAAAAGTTGGAATGGATGGATGGAATGGATTACTGTGGATTAATTCTGTTATTTTCTTATATTTAAACGGAGAACTTTACACATTACACATAAGATTCCATACCTGTATATCTTGAGTGACAGGTGTCTTGTCCAATGATCGGTAAGTTTCAATTCACAAACGATACACTACCGTTTCCTGGTTGTCTGACTTGTCGTTGTGTTTTCAGATTTGTTAGTGTTTTCAGATTTGTTCATTTGTTTTCAGATTTGTTCATTTGTTTTTGGGATTTGTTAATTTGTTTTGGGATTTGTTAATGTCTTTTCGGATTTGTTAATTTGTTTTCAGATTTGTTCATTTGTTTTCAGATTTGTTAATGTGTTTTCGGATTTGTTGATGTGTTTTCTGATTTGTTAATTTGTTTTGCACTTCCCGGCCACCGTACTTTATACCTAATATGTTGTCTGCAGGCTGAAGGTTTATTTATTATTTATTTATTTTAACAGGTTTAAATAAATTCTCACTTAAGTTTTAATTGAGTTACACCTCCTTCCAGGATTGATTAACAGTTAATCATGACCTAAATGAGTACTGAATGTATTAAAATTATATTATAATTATATCATTCTCTACTTCTTTAGGCCAGACTTTTACACTTTATATTTGGAAGAGCCAGATGGATCTGGACATAAGTTTGGACCAAATAGCAATGAGGTATGCTTCCAATTGGATTATTATTATTATTATTATTATTATTATTATTATTATCATCATCATATATTCCACTGAGACACTGTAGCCTGTATTACATATTAGGAAGAAGATGATGAAATACTGGTTATATAATGTTAACTTTATGGAAATTAAATAAATAAATAAGTGGAACTCAGTGAACAGAATTAACCAACTAATTGTACAAAACTCCCATACAGAAGTGCTAGTCATTTTAACTACCAATTTAACTAACACTAACATGTGGTAGCCTAGTGGTTAAGGTGTTGGGCTACCAATCGGAAGTTCGATTCCTACGTCCACCAAACTGCCACTGCTGGGCCCCTGAGCAAGGCCCTTAACCCTCAATTGCTCAGTTGTATAAAATGAGATAAAATGCAAGTCACTCTGGATAAGGGCATCTGCTAAATGCTGTAAATATAAATATATAACGCTCATAACATTTCAAAGTACAGCCTGGTAAACAGGTTTTAGTTTATATATGTGCAAAATAGCTGAAAGTCTAAGAAGGAGCTTGTAGCAGTCTGTTTTTTTATGAAATGAATTAATTGATGTAAATGAATTCAAACCTCTTCCATTTGAAGTCTGTGGTATGTAACACTCCTGATGGACACGGAGATGATGTAGTGTGGTCAGATTTGGCAGCTTCATCTGTACCTGTGGGTCTGACCACACAAATGATTCCCCAAATAAACACTGTGACCTAGAAACGCTTCTACACCAGAAACTCTAGCACACAGGACCTGGATGTTCTTAGGTGAAAAGAAAAGGTCTGTGCTTGGTTTATACATAAGCCATCTGGAATGGCACCAACTCACCTCTGAGGTGTATAAGCCTTTTTCATCATGCATCACTCTGTGACATTGTTGAAAGATGTGTTATTTTGTACAAAAGAAGGTATTCAGACTATATTCAGACAACCCCAGATACTATCAAACTTGTCACTTTTGTAGGAGACGTCAAGGGTTTATATTTAGTTTCACTGTGAACAGATTTTATTTCTTTATTGTCTATCCCTGTTTTTCTAATGTTATTTTTATTTAATTATTATAAATAGAATTATTTAGATAATATAATATAATTATTATTATATTGCTGAGAAACAGTAGGTCCTTAATTGGAATTTTCTGCCACTTGGTTTCCTCTTGCCATGAGAGGCATTTTTAATGCAAATAAAGTTAACTGAAAAAAATCAGTTCATTCATTCATTCATTCATTCATCTTCTACCGCTTATCCGAACTACCTCGGGTCACGGGGAGCCTGTGCCTATCTCAGGCGTTATTGGGCATCAAGGCAGGATACACCCTGGACAGAGTGCCAACCCATCACAGGGCACACACACACACTCATTCACTCACGCAATCACACATTAGGGACAATTTACCACATAAAAAAAATTCCACAAATAAACCACATAAACAAAAATTTTTTTACACATAAACACTTCTAAAATAAAGACTGTTATGTCCACTAATTAGGGTTGAAATAGATTAATGATTATAATAATACTCCATATTTTGCCCTTAGAATAGGAAAGCTGCAAATATGCTGGAATAATAAAGCAGATTGGAAGGTGGATGTAGCTTCAAACTACAGAGTGGTAGGTAGTTTTTGTGTAACTCTGTGTCTGACTTTGTAACTGATTTAGTCTCAGTGTCACTAGAGACATTGTAGTTGCTGCCATCTCCGCATCTCCATCATTATCAGGTGTATATACAGGCCAGGGCTGGTCCTCCATCATTATCAGGTGTATAACCAAGTCAGAGCTGGTCCGCCATCATTGTCAGGTGTATATGCAGGTCAGAACTGGTCCTCCTTTACTGCCGTGTTTATACAGGTCAGGGCTGGTCCTCTATCACTACCAGGTGTATATACAGGGTCAGGGCTATACCTCTGTCACTATCAGGTGTATATACAGGTCAGGACTGGTCCTCCATCACTATCAGGTGTATATACAGGTCAGGATTGGTCCTCCTCTACTATCAGGTGTATATACATGTCAGGGCTGGTCCTCCATCATTATCAGGTGTATAGGCAGGTCAGAGCTGGTCCTCCATCACTGTCAGGTGTATATACAGGTCAGAACTGGTCCTCCTTTACTATCAGGTGTTTAACCAGGTCAGAGCTGGTCCTCCATCACTACCAGGTGTATATACAGGGTCAGGGCTGGACCTCTGTCACTATCAGGTGTATATACAGGTCAGGGTTGGTCCTCCATCACTACCAGGTGTATATACAGGCTCAGGGCTGGACCTCTGTCAATATCAGGTGTATATACAGGTCAGGGCTGGCCCTCCATCACTACCAGGTGTATATACAGGTCAGGGCTGGTTCTCTGTCACTATCAGGTGTATATACAGGGTTAGTGCTGGACTTCTGTCACTATCAGTTGTATATACAGGTCAGGGCTGGTCCTCCATCACTATTAGGTGTATATACAGGTCGGGGCTGGTCCTCCATCACTATCAGGTGTATATAAAGGTCAGGGCTGGTCCTCTGTCACTATCAGGTGTATATACAGGTCATGGCTGGTCCTCTGTCACTATCAGGTGTATAAACAGGGTGAGGGCTGATCCTTCATCACTATTAGGTGAATATACAGGTCAGGGCTGGTTCTCCACCACCATTAGGTATATATTCAGGTCAGGCCTGGTCCACAACTGCCTCAGACACCAGGCTACTGTGGTTTCCCCATTCTGCCAGTGTACACATCAGAAGCATGACATCATATTGACCACTGGCTGATATTAGCTTTAGTGGGTAGTTTGGGCATGATATTAATGTGATCTGTTTAATATTGAGTCCAAAATTTTGCTCTAAACAGATGACTAATGAAAGTGTAAAACTACACCAGGTTACGTATGTAACCCGGTTAACTGAGAAGGGAAATTGACGCTACGTCAGGGCTGATGCTATGGGAACGCTTCTGTGAGGAAGTTGTGTCTGAAGCTCTGTGTGCAAACACGCCAATTTAATGGCTCGTGAAGGACACGTGACGAAGTGATTACGCGCCAGTCCATATAAAGTCTATATAAGGGCCACATAAGGGCATATAAGGGCATCTACGTCACATTACCCCAGCTTCTTTGTCTTCAGGAAGCACTCTGTGTATGTGTGTCAATTTTTTGTCCTGTCTGTTAAGTGCAGGGAGAGAAAAAATATATATATTTTAGGGAAAGCTAGGCGAGAAAAACAATAAAATGTTGCAATCTAAGCATTTTAAGAGATGCGTGCATCCGTGCCCCCGCTTTATCACGGGGGACAACACGCACTCTCTTTGCATTGTTTGTTTGGGAGAGGAGCATGCCTTGTCGGCTCTCAAGGGAGCCGGCTGCGTGCATTGTGAGGGATTCCCTCAGCATACTCTCCGATCCCGCCTGGCTATATTTTCAGCTTCGGCTGCGCCTCATAGTTTGGGTCCCACATCTGCTGAGGTGGTGTAGCGACTTCGATCATGGGGTTCACAGGTTGAGTTAGTGGAAGCGGAGAAAGAGATGGGTATTTCCCTTTCTTTTTCCCTCTCCCCTGACTCCGTTCGTTCGGTTTCGGGAGCTCGCGTTGCGATTTCCCCTGACCCAGAAGTGAGCATGCTGCTTTCCGCGTCGGGCTCTGAGGAGCTGTGCGGGTGCGGGTGCGAGCGATGCGGGTGGCGAGGGGCTTTCCCCCTCTGAACAGCCGACACAATCAGTGGCGTTCGAGGAGCTCCTCGAGGCGGTGACATGCGCTGTCTAAGTTAAAATCAGATTGGCCTGGAGAGGGTGTTAATGTCGTCCGTTCTAACCTAGATGACCGCTTTCTAACTTCAGGCCGCAGGCCACCTTCACGCAGGAGGCTGCCGTTTTTCCCAGACCTCCATGCTGAGGTTTTGAGGTCTTGGAGAAATCCATTTTCAGCGCGTATTTTTTCTCCTGCCATGTCTGACTATTCAGCCATTATAGTATATTTATTTATATATTTATAATATATTATTATTATTATTATTATTATTATTATTATTATATACATTATAATATATATATTCAGGGCTTGAAAGCCATGATATGGGGCGATGACTGGGATTGATGTATGGGCTATCTCTCACCTACATTGCCCGCATGTTGGAAACCTGCATTCCATCCAAGCCTTGTAGGACTACTTCTGCCCTTGTGTTTAAGGCCTACACAGCAGCAGGCCAAGCAGGTGCGGCCCATGGCACACCATGGCAGTTTTGCAGGCCTACCAGGCTGACCTGCTGACAGAGCTCAACGGTGGCCAGGGGTTGGGACCTCAGGTGGTATCTGAGCTCCACCGAGCCACTGACTTTGCGCTCCGTGCCACAAAGCAGACGGCCCGCTCCATAGGCCGTGCAGTGGCTGCACTGGTTGCCACGGAGAGGCACCTGTGGCTCAATTTAACTGATATTAAAGATAAGGACAGGTCCTCTCTCCTGGATGCCCTGGTGTCACCTCAGGGCTTGTTAAGCGATGTACTGTTGTCGACAGGCACCAGGAGGTAAAATGCCAGTCGGCGGCGTTCAGGGAGTTTCTCCCTCATCGAAGCAAGCAGCCTGGGTCATCTTCCAGCCTCACCCAACCCCCTACTAGCTCACTCAGGGCAGTAAGGAGGGTTAGTGTGGCTGCCCGTGCCCCCCCGTCTAAGACTAGGGAGGCCGGTCAGCATACCCGGGCCCAGACCCAATGCCTGAGGGCTGGGGTTCCTAGGAGCATCCCATTCAGGAAGGCTCCCCCTACTGCCTGCCCCACCGCCTCCAGCATTTTGGGGAGCAGTAGGGTCTGTGCCTGCTCCTCTTCCTTGCATGGATCTCCCTGGGTTAGCACCTGCCAGTGTGCTGTTTCAGGGCACCCGGGAGGTCTGCACGAGTTTGACACCACTATCAGACAACCGGGCAGCATGGAAACTTCTGCCAGGTGTGTCTCAGTGGGTCCTGGGTACTGTAGAAAAGGCTACAGGATCCAGTTCTCCTCCCGTCCTCCATGTTTTCAGGATGTTTTGCCCCTCCCTGAGCGGGACTCTGGCTTTACAGCCGATATTTCAAAAAAGATTGTTCCCAAGAAGGACAGGGGGCTGGGTCCGATTTTGGACCTGCGGGCTCTGAACTGTACTCTGAAGACTTACAGGTTCAGGATGCTCACGCTCAAGGTTATCATGTCCCAGATCAGGTCCAAAGACTGGTTTGTGACGATCGACCTTGAGTGCGCTTATTTTCACATAGGCATTCTGCAAGAGCACAGGAATTTCCTCAGGTTCACTTTTGGGGGCAAAGTGTACCAGTATTGTGTTCTTCCTTTTGGCCAAGCCATTTCACCACGCATGTTTACAAAGTGCATGGACGCTGCCCTGGCACCGTTGGGTCTCCAGGCCATCCGTGTACTGAATTACCTGGACGACTGGCTCATTCTGTCCCAGTCGAAGGCTATGGTGGCCAGTCATCGAGATGCTGTGCCTGCCCATATGAGGTCTCTAGGCCTCAGGTTGAACCCAGAAAAGTGTGTGCTTTCTCCTTCTCAGAGAACCACCCTTCTGGGGGTAGTTTGGGACTCCACCACAATGCGGGCACATCTGTCTCCCGCTCGGGTGGCTTCCATCTTGTCAGCGGTGAAAGTTATTCGGCTAGGCCGAGGCCTCTCTGTCGCCGAGGCACAGAAGGTTCTCGGCCTCATGTCGGCAGCAGCCAACGTTTTCAGTGTTTGGGTCTGCCTCACATGAGGCCATTCCAGCTCTGGCTAGGGGGTGCGGGCTTTCATCCTCGCAGAAATCCCCTCAGGGTTATAAGGGTTATGCGCCGTGGGCTTCGTACCCTTCTTATGTGGAAAAGACCCCAGTTCCTGGCCTTGGGTCCCATTCTAGAGGCGTGTCACAGTCGCAGGACTCTTTCAACAGGCGCCTCACTTTCGGGCGGGGAGCAGCCTTGGATGGCCATCCTGCCCAGGGTCTATGGGAGGTCCCCTATCTCTCATGGCACATAAACTGCCTCCAGATGAGGGCTGTGTTTCTAGCATTGAAACACTTTCTTCCACACCTCAGGGACTGCCATGTCTTAGTACAGACGGACAGCACTGAGGTGGTTCCCTATATCAATCATCAGGGCGGTTTGCGTTTGCGCCCCCTTTTCAGGTTGGCACAGCAGATTCTGCTCTGGGCAGAGACCAGGATCCTGAGAGTGATTTTCATTCCAGGGTATGCAAGTCGGGAGGCAGACTTTGTGTCGAGGCAGGTGCTGAGGCCCGGGGAGTGACGTCTCCACCCCCATGTGGTGGAGCGAATTTGGCAGATTTTCGGCCGGGTGGAAGTGGATCTGTTCGCCTCCAAGGAGTCGACCCACTGTCTGCCGTGGCTTTCCCTCTCTCATCCGGCCCCTTTGGGCCTGGATGCCTTGGTATGGACCGGTTCAACCTTCTGCTAGTTGCCCCTCATTGGCCCTCTCGAGTTGATTCACGGTCCTAGCCTCCCTCCTGAATGGCTCTCCATGGGAGGTTCTTGTCAGGGAGGATCTCCTCTCTCAGGTGCACGGGGCAATCCTATACCCCCGCCCCGAGATGTGGGAGATTCGGGTCTGGCCCCCGAGGGGACCAGTTCCTAGAGGCAGGCCCCTCTGAGGTGACCGAGACTCTACTGAATGCTAGGGCTCCATCCACTACGAAGCTATATGCTCTGAAGTGGAGGCTTTTTCGCCTCTTTCACTGTCAGGATCCAGTTCACTGCCCGGTCGGTACAGTGCTGGAGTTCCTGCAGTCTTGTTTTTCTTGGGGCCTGTTCCCCTCTACTTTAAAGGTGTACATGGCCACCATCGCTGCGAACCACGAGCCTGTCTTCGGGGCCTCCTTGGGTAGGCACCCTCTGGTCTCTCGTTTTCTGCGTGGTGTTAGGCGACTGAGGCCTTCCTGCAGACCGCGCCCTCCTTCCTGGGACCTCTCTGTGGTCCTGGAGGGGCTGCTTGAAGCCCCCTTTGAGCCCATGGAGTCAGCCTCTGAGAAGTTTCTGACCCTGAAGTTGGCTCTGCTCCTAGCCTTGGCCTCTCTCAAAAGAGTGAGGGATTTGCATGCCTTGACGATCCCTCGAAAGGGAACTGCTAGTTTTTCGGTTCTGATCTCTTTCCTGAGATTCTCTCTGCTTTGGCATTACAACTTTTACACATTTTTTTCACCACTAAGAATTTCTACAACCTTCCTTATAACCTGTACCAGTTCCTGTATTTTTCTCTTTCAATATTCACTTGCCTCTAAAAGAGAACATGTTTGCTTTAAGAGAGCAAATGGAGACTTTTCTCATCAGATCTGCTTAAAAACCTCATCAGGCTGTGACACCAAGGCTGTGTAAGTAACAATTGCAGTGTTCCAACATTGCAAACCACGACCTCATTCAGTGTGTGGAGTGATGATTAGGTAAAGATTACTATTTTTCTTCTGTCAGTAGTAATAATTTTATTTTGAGAAATGTGGACTTCAGTCATTCTTACCTGAAAGGACACGAGACACAGCCAGATCTTAGAGAGGACAAGAAACAGTGAAAGATTCAGTAGAGGAAGGTCTGGTGGCCTCAGGCAGAAGCTGTGATCACTCAGATGAACATCATAATGAACATCAGCTCAGTGGCATAGTAACAAAGTTAAAACTTCACACTAAAGACCCTCCACAAGAGTAATTAGAGTAAAACTCTAATGGAAGTCATGAAATGTCAATCTATCATATTGAGACTGTGTCTGAAAGTAAAACTCAATAAACTATATGTAGAAATTCTCAGAAAGTTTGTTTTTGGCTAAATACATCCAGCACATCAATGTCCTCACATGTGTCATGATATTTTTACCCTTATTTTTCTCCTCCCCTCCTTTTCTGATTTCTCTGTGCACTTTCGTTTCTTTGCTTCTCTTCTCACATTACAAAAGGGTGGAATAATGGTTATAATAGACTGACAATAAAAATAAATCTGAAAGAAAAAGACAGCTACAGAGTACCTCTCTGCCCAGCATTTGGTGTCACTGTTAACTTCCTGAGAGAGAGAGAGAGAGAGAGAGAGAGAGAGAGAGAGAGAGAGAGAGAGAGAGAGAGCTGCCAGTCATGTTCATTACTATTTCTGTGATTGGCTGTTAGTTACAAGGTTTCCACCCCTTTTGAATCCTCACAGTCATCATCTGGAGAAACCACAGCGATCAGGGTCCC
Organism: Tachysurus vachellii; assembly: GCF_030014155.1. Classification (NCBI taxonomy): domain Eukaryota; kingdom Metazoa; phylum Chordata; class Actinopteri; order Siluriformes; family Bagridae; genus Tachysurus; species Tachysurus vachellii. The sequence goes on along the minus strand of NC_083471.1, from coordinate 8,162,808 downwards.
CATTCAATCTCTTTCTGCCAGAGCAACTGGAACTTCCTCCCTCCCATGTTTGAGGAGGTCATGTTGGTCTAAATGCCTAGCATTTTCTCTTTAAATTCTTATAGCCCGTTTCTGGTGTAAACTGTCTCGGTCAGGATTGTCTATTATTGAGCTGTTGCAGCTTCTCCCGAGGGACATGTGAATCTTTGTTCTCAGGTCCAGGATGGACCAAAAAGGTTTCAGATCCCAGTTTGGGAGATTACTAATGCCTCTGCTATGCTATATATTCATGATATTGTTCTCAGAAGCACTATTCTGTTATATAGTCCACCAGAACTAATATAAAGCAGTTTTTTCGTGCTATTGAGTCTAATTTCTCAACATGACAAGGAGGGAGAAGGTATTTGGTAACAATGTATTTGGGGTGACCAGCAGAATCCTGAGTGGATTTTCATGACAATATGCACACCGCTGCCATTACCATAGATCATGACCAGTGAAACCTACATAGCATAAAAATGTTAAAGTTTAAAATTAAGTTACTATGTTTCTATACTTCTATAAAGCTGCTTTGAGACACTGTCCATTGCTAATAAAGGTGCTATGCAAATTAATTGAGTAGGACACCTTGCCATTAGCCAGACTAGATGGAGTACCATGGGACTGCATTACGCTTGGAAATGTCCTAGTTCTCCAAGGCAGGACCCTGTTTCAGCTCTCTGGGACTCAGTGGAACCTGACGCTTGTGGAGAAATGGTTGTCAGACAGTGGACATACTCTGATGTTCCAGCTGGTAGATGAACTGCTCCAATGCCCAAGAAAAAGACAGAGAGAGACAAAATAGCTTGTTAACAAATAAGCAGCAGGTGTGGCAGGTTACCTGCCCTGTCTCAGTACTCCATAGTGAAGGATTACAGACTCCTGCCTCAGAGAGGTTATTGATTCCATACAACAGGGAAAATACTACATTTTGATGTTCTTGATTATGTGTTAAATAGCAAGGTCATTGAACAAAATGGATGAATTAAGACACTACTTTTGATTGCGTGAGTGAATGAGAGTGTGTGTGTGCCCTGCGATGGGTTGGCACTCTGTTCAGGGTGTATCCTGCCTTGATGCCCGATGACGCCTGAGATAGGCACAGGCTCCTTGTGACCCGAGAAGTTCGGATAAGCGGTAGAAAATGAATGAATAAATGAAGACACTATTTTGTTTAATTGTTAGTGTTTATATATTTTAAGTGTTTTTTTCTGCGATCTTCACAAAGCCTCATGGGATGGAGCTGATATTTCAGATGTGTTTTAATGTTCTGTTCTTCAGGATTCACTGAGTTGTGTGTGACTTCTGATCATCGTCCTTTGAGTAAATGACAGTGCAGTGTTGTAATAGAGTTTGTGTGCAGTTAAGACCAATTTGTTGTGTTGATCTGCTCCAAATTATCAACAGTGCAGCAGCAATTTGAAGTTTTTGTTCATGTGTAATGCAGTTCTTGGTCATTCAGATTTTTACCTTATGGAGGACCTGATTAATGGTCTGTGTTTTAGTCCATTTCACAAGTTTACATCCACAACTGATATGAAAGTTGCATTAGTACATTTAATTTAAACACGTCTCTAGATTTTATGTACAGTGAGTGTGATTATTTTTGGTACTGACTGGATTAAGTTCCAGTATAAAGTCTCAGACGGATGTTGGTGCTAACAGGAAGGAGGTGTGATGGTGCAGTGTGGAACCTCACTGACTCTCAGGCTACGATCCTCAGCACAGACTTCGATCCAGTTGGTTACGAAAACAAACTGTGTTAATGCAATTCATTTAATTTACATGGAACCAATTTTTTTTGTCATTGTGACTGTCTGCTCCATAAACTTTAAATAAATCATGCTTTCATGCATGTCCCACTCTCACTATACGCATTATAAAGTGATCAAACATGAAATCATCTTTCTTAACAGAGAAGTCACAATCATTTCTGTCACCTTTTGTGGGGATTGTGTAACAACTCCACAGCGTGTCTGCGTTTTTAAAGGTCATGTTTTCCCTTATTGACATAATGCATTTTTAAAATGATCAGATTCAGAACAATTAATTTCACTAATCAGAGCAACACTGAACAGCAGGTGATGGGAATGCTGATGGGAGGTGATTTGATGAGAGGCGTCTATAAAATCCTCAAATGATATTCAGCAGTAAATTCAAATGTCATATACGAATGTTGAAAGACTTTTTTTTATATTAAACGAATTTGTTTGTTTTAGGTGTTTCATGCTCTATTGAAAGTTGACCAAATTATGGGAATGTTAATGGACGGTCTGAAGCAGCAAAATCTTCATAAATGTGTCAATCTGGTTCTTCTGTCAGATCATGGTAAGTGATCATACAGTCAGTCTACATGTTGCTTTAACTAGTGCATCTGCTTCAAATTGGTTTGTCAGCTTATACTGAATATAAACCACAAAATTCTTGTGTGTGTAAGAGAAAGAGAGAGAGAGATTTCTTTATCAAATCATCAAGCAATTATGTGACACTGGAAGAAGCAGAGAAAAAATAATTTTAAACAACTGCTTAGAAGGAAAAATCACTCCTTTTAATGACATGTTGGTTGGTCCTACATTACCCACAATGCCTTTCACTACCTGCTGATAATGGTGCCAGTGGGAGTTAGCACCCATTGTAACGCAGACTTTCAGTCTGTCCAGCTTTCTCAGACCTGTGGAGCTTCAGAGTATGTCAGAGCACTAACATCTTCTGTACTCTGTATTTGTTCTGTTAAAAATCACCAAAGCCTTACACCTGAATGCCAGATGTGTATGTATATGATGTATCTTCATCAGCAACTCACCACCACCACCATCTTTACAAGACAACAGAGCAGTGTAGCTTAAAGACTGATCACAAAAAGAGTGATACTCTGCAGGGTTCCTCAGGGAGCATGTGTTTCAGGATGATCCAGTCTTGGCTCAATCCTGTCTCATGCTGTTAATGTAATACACCCTTGGAGGCACATCATTCAGTGATAACTGGTGAGCAGGAGAGCAGAAGTCAAGCCACTGACCTCTTTTGAGATGGCATAATTTTAAGAGATGTCTGTCACAGCAGATCTGAAGCCTGTCTGTCAGCTGGCCTAGGATGATCTGTACCCCTGCTGGGGTTGTCTGAAATCAGGTGACACAATTCAGTGTTTGGTTCGTTCCCTGTGGCCTGAATATAACCACGGACATGTTCTTGTGCTCCTCAGTTGAGCACAAGCAGGAAGGCTCAGAAGGTGTGAGCTATAGTAGAGACATCTATAAGATGATTTTAACCGAACTTAGTCTACTGTCAAGCGAATCATCTGCACTGAGAAAAGCGTTTCTTGTTGGGTTTTTTTGCAGCTAGCAGCCTGATTAGCAGTAGAAACCCAGCTGGTGACTGTCCTCTGGCATGACTGGAGCTAATATTTGTCTGGCGTGACATGTCCTCTGGCACATGTTTATGTCCAGTGTTTCAGAGTGAATGCAGTGCAGTCTACTAGGCTTCCTAATCCTCACAGCTTGCGCTCACTGCGTTTGGCTCGCAGGTCTGATTCAGTACTAAATTGAAACTTGTGTGAAGTGAGAGCCAGTTAGTCTGAAAATTTACTAACTGAAGACCTGCTTAACATATAACAAAGGACCCAGGTGCAGTGCAGCAGACAGACATCAGTGTCATCTTTGCATTAAGAGACTGTGTTTGTGTCCAGGACAATCCAGGTTACTGCACCTGAGCACATAGACGTAGTGTTTCTGTGAAATGGTGACGTAATCACTCATACACTGCCATAATATCTAGTGATCTGATTATATTTTATTAATCAGTGTGCAAGTTTGCAGTTTAACTCTTGAATAGTCTATTTTTAAAAGCAAAATTGCATGAGAATTTACTCTCAATGTCAGGAACGGCAGTAGCCATGGTGAGGATAAAACCTGACCCGAATGCAGGGATAACAACGCACAATTTAATAACAAAAAACAAAGACGGGGGAAAAAATCACAAAAACTAGACACCCATCAGAACAAAACAAACCGGTTACATAAAATAACATGGTCTGAGAGCAGACAAGGACTCGAAACTAGATGCAACACAGAGGAAATAAATAGACAGTGATTAACAGGTATTTAGGAACAGGTGAGTCCAGACGTGAAACGAAACACGTGACAACGCGAGAATGTCCAAGCAGTGTCCTGACACTCGATGTATTTAGTATGCAAAGAGGATGTAAATTAAGTTAAGGAGCAAAATATCTAATTCCAGACTCTGAGCTTTTTATGTGGTTGTTGCTGTGACAATTAGGAATGGAGGAAGCTTCGTGTGAGAGAGCTGCTTATGTGTCATCATACCAGACAGACACTGATGCTTTCACCGTCATCCAGGGTGCTGCTGCACGAGTCCAACCCAAACGCCTCCCGGAAGACTTTTTTACTTGTAAGTCTCAGCTCCATCACACAAAACGTATGCATATGTGTCCTGAGCTGCAGAAACTGTACAATTAGATTGCATTGTTGCATGTTTGTGTATTGGTGGTACAGTGATTTTTTTTCTCTGTTTTGTCCTCTGACAGTCAACTATGAAGAACTAGTGAAGAATCTGTCTGTATGAATCTTTTAATTATGGACAACTAACACGTATATTAGTCTGAGCTTTTTCAAGATAACGCATCTTTTATTCTTTCTTTTCCCACTCCATGCATTTGAAGTGCAGAGCTCATGATCAGCCGATGAAGCCTTATCTAACAGAGCACCTTCCGAAACGATTGCATTTTGCTAACAATGTCCGTATAGAAAGAGCTCATCTCTACATGAGATCTAAGTGGCAAGTGGCCATGTAAGAATACACACTTTTTGTCACTGACTGCTGGTTTATTTTTTTTTAACATTTCAAACACAGATTTAAGCATTGAAGTCTTGAAATTGCATTCATCATTGTCTTTGTGTCCCTGTTTTTTTTCCAGCAAGGAAAATGAAATTAAGTACTGTTCTGGAGGTTTCCATGGTTCAGATAACACCTTCACAAACATGCAGGTCAGTGTAGTGTGTCCTATTTACTAAATAATGAGGATAACACTTTATCATTTATATTGATGGGGCTGCATCCTGTCTGCTTTTCTTGGTTTGTCTGAAAGCTAATAACTAAAAGGACATGATTGAACTCATCACAGTGCATCTGATGCCCAGTACTTACAGCTGCAATGTAATTAAATTAATACAAATATTATGCCATTAATAATTAGAAACACACAACACAATGGTAGATAGGAGCTCTATAAATCAGTTATAGACGTTTTCTCTATGTTCTCTGACTCACCTGAATATGTCTAGAATAGCTGGGCAACTGTTTCATTACAGAGTATCAGAGCAGGTAGCTGCTGGAGTCTAAAATGGAACACACACTTATCCAGGGAATTAAAACCAAAGATGTAGAATGTGGTTCAGAGGAGGCTCAATGTGTTGGGGCCTCAGTGTTGGGACTTGAGCATGGCCTTTAGCCATCTCTGCTCCAGGGGGCTGCTGACCCTGCGCTCTGACCCCAACTTAAACGTTTTTCTTTTTGTATATATATTCTATATATGAAAATATATGTGAGGCCTAATGATGGTCCAGTGGCAGAATCCTGTGCTCTCATTGCCACTTCCTGAGTTCAATTCCCGGGCAGGGAGTTAACTCTCCTTGCCTTTCCCAAGCCTGGGTAAAATGGGAGGGTTGTGTTAGGAAGGATGCCCGTAAAACCTGCGCCAGATCTAATGTGCATACCATGTGATCTGCTGCGGTTACCTGAACAGGGAGCAGCTGAAAGAACAACAAAACATTTCTAAAATTTATGTGAACCAGAGTGAACCAGAATTGATGTCTTCATTGTCTTATCGCTCTGGATAAGACCGTCTGCTATAAATGTACACTTCTTAACCAGCTGGGATATGAAAAGAATGAATTTCATTGTTCTTTAATGTATAAGTTACAAATAAAGCTTTTACATCTTCGTATAGAGAAATCATTAAGCACTCTTTTTTGCATTTCCCTAAGAGAGTATGAAATATTGATAGTATTTCGTAATTCTCTAAAATGAATAGAACCAAAAATATATATTCAGGGTCATTTAACACTGTCATTGTTTACAGACCATTTTCATCGGATATGGACCAGGAATGAAGTACAACACAACTGTAGCTCCCTTTGAAAATATAGAAGTATATAACCTCCTGTGTGGTAAGTGACCTCAACTTGAACGTTGAGATTTTTAGTAGAACACAGTTTATTATTTTATTATAATATTATGTATTATGTGTGAATGAACTCTTTTTTTTCATATTAACACCACTGACTAGATTATTAATTTTTATTACTTAACCTTCTACATTTTATGCAGTTTATTCATACCACAAACCCACACTAAGTAAATTACACGAGCACAACCCTAGAAAACAAGTCTGTACTACAACCACGAGCTGGAACAAGGGCCTGACACTGTTCTTGGTCATTTTTGTGTCCCGCTCATTTCAGCAAAATCCTAATTCTTTCATCTCAGCCTCTACTGATCATCTCCAGATGTTCTTGGGACTTCCTCTGTGTTTCTTTCCTTTGGGGTTCTATGTCAAAGACCTCTCTAGTGATGTTGTTCTTGTGTGTGGGATGCAGTGATGGCCTAATTGTTAAGTCTCAGGGCTACTGATTAAAAGGTCAAAGGCAGGTTCAAGCCCCAGCACCTCCAAGCTCCCTGTTTTGGGCTCTTGAGCAAGGCCCTTAACCCCCACTGCTCCAGGGGGCTGTAGCATAAGTGACAGTGTACTTTGACCCCAACCTCCCAACAAGCTGGGATATGTGAAGAAATGAATTTGTGACAAATAAAGACTGCTTCTTCTGACATTCCACCTCCACTTCCTGCCCAGTTGTTTCCTCAGATGGTGTGTAGGCAGTTCTCAGTAGGTTTCTTTTTACTTTTTTTTCATGTTCCTTGACAAGGTTCTCTGGAATGCTGTAGTACTTATTATCTGCCACAGTATGGACTGGTCTTGACTGTTGAAGTCTTTTTGGAAGTCGAGGAAGTTGCTGTAGTTCCATTCCATTGACTGGTTTATTCTCCTACACACTGGGGCTACATGGGTTCTTGCAAGCTCTGTCCTGCCTTTCCCTCAGATGACAATCCTTCAGATTGCCTTTCTTTGGTAGTTTAAAGAGATGCCTCTTTAACTTGTTCTTTTTAAAAAGATGGTACAGTATTTCTGTAGATAAAGTCTGCTTTGACCCATCTGCTGACAACATGTCAAATCTTCAGGCAGATGGAATAGAGCAGCAGAAGTCCACATAGGGTTCCACTCATGCCTGCCAAAAACTGTGATCTGAAGCTACAATGGTCAAAGATTGGATAGGTGAAGATTGGAAAAGGACCAAGAAAAATCTTCAGCTGACCCATTTCACTCACTCACTCATTTTCTACCGCTTATCCGAACTACCTCGGGTCACAGGGAGCCTGTGCCTATCTCAGGCATCATCGGGCATCAAGGCAGGAAACACCCTGGACGGAGTACCAACCCATCGCAGGGCACACACACACTCTCTCATTCACTCACGCAATCACACACTACGGACAATTTTCCAGAGATGCCAATCAACTTACCATGCATGTCTTTGGACCGGGGGAGGAAACCGGAGTACCCAGAGGAAACCCCCGAGGCACGGGGAGAACATGAAAACTCCACACACACAAGGTGGAGGCGGGAATCGAACCCCCAACCCTGGAGGTGTGAGGCAAACGTGCTAACTAAGCCGCCGTGCCCCCCTCTGTCCCATTTCAGTTAACTTCAATTTCATTGAATTTAATAATTTAGTGGTTTTTCTACACATGTAGAAAACTTTAGGTAACATAATCAGCTAGAGTGTAATGTTTAAATAAAAAGAACATCATTATGGAGACATTTGGGCAAATGTGTTATCTCTAAAATGCAACTTGATAATTGTTCATCTTCATTTAGATTTGTTGACAATTCCCCCTGCTCCTAACAATGGAACTCATGGAAGTCTTAACCACCTACTTAGGAACCCACCTCATCGTCCAGTCCACCCTCCTGAGATCTCCTCAGCCTCCATCTGTTCCTCCATTGTTCAGTCTCAGAAAGATGACCTTGGCTGCTCCTGCATGTTTCACAACAAATCCCAGGTTGGCACAACAATGATAACAGCTTAGGGGGATCATGTGTCATGTTGTATTTACCTTTGAAACTATAAGATTTTTAAACAGCATGAATAAATATTTGATGATTTCACTTGCTCTGTTATGTATATATATTGCTTGGGATATGTACAGTATATATGAATCAAGTGTACATGTATGCAATCTCGATTCAAGACGTGTGAACTGACAATTTAAGTGTTTATATTTGTCTGTTACAGGTGGAAAACCTTAACCACCGTCTGATTAGTTCCAGTAAGTAAATCCTTCTTCAGACTTTACATTTGCTTCACATTTTCAGCATTGCGGATAAACGTGTTCATCTACCCCACAGAGCCCACAGACAAACATCTTCATCTGCCATATGGAGCTCCACGAGTTCTACAAGAGAGTGCAGACTACTGCATGCTTCAGCATGTTTCCTACATCAGTGGATACAGTAAAGACATCCTCATGCCCCTCTGGGTTGCATATAGTCTAGAGCCACTGGTGAGATTCTTTTACATACTCTGAGAATGACGAATCTGAAATGTCACAATGTCTCATCACAGCTGTGAAAGTGAACATGGATAAATAATTGAATAAAGTTGTAAAAACGTCATTCAATTATTTTCCATGTTCACTTTCACAGCTGTGATGAGACATTTTGACATTTCAGACATTTCACTTCTGGTGCCATGTCAGTGCTCTAGCTGTCCAATAAATTTGTCCCTCTCGGTGAAGCTAACCCTCAAAGCTGTGGAGCTTCTCTGTAAGGCAAAGAGCCGAGCTATTCAATTGGGTCTCACGGGCCGGATCCTGGCCGCAAGGTCATTTGTTCCGCCCCTTCAAGTAGCCTAGTGTGAAAAAAAACATATCTCTAGAATAAATTTATTTCAGTAGGATAACGGACCCTACAGTTAGGTCTGTTCCATCCACAGTCGCAGCACAGAGCATTACCACACATGAACGATGAGAACAATGAACGATGAGAACTTTTATCAGTATTATTTCTTTTGTTCATTTCTTCCTTTGTTTTTTTTCACAAAAAAAAACACTCATAGTCCAGCACGTGCACCACTGTATGTGTATTGCATTGACAACATATACACCCAATTTCATTGCTCTTGCGGAATCTAAAATTTCATTTCTCTTATTGGTAGGCAGCCTAAATGTTTGAGCCAATTATTGAGGTGGCTGTTGTAGTTTAAATAGTCATACTAAAACAATTTATTTTGAAAAAATTGACTTTTTTATTATGTTTCAGTTAAATTAGTTAAATTTTAAATGAGTGAGATGGTTCACTGATTTATGCATTTGAATATAGTAAAAGTCTAAATGAGTGTCTTACAATGCATTGATGCTCACATACTTCTTTAGGAAACTGTCTCAGCACATGCAGGAAAATAAGGGCCGGCAATGCCAACCCAGCTTTAAAATTGAAGTTGAAATCGAGTTGAAGCTGCTTCTTCTCTCACTGAGATCAGGGTGCGTCTGCTATCTGGGTCTGTATTTGGGGTTTTGGTCACAGTTCAACACACTATCCTGATTCAAACAGTGCATAGGAAAGGCTGGAATTAAGATGATCATCCTTTGAAGCCTGGGTCTTTGATGTTGCTACGGTTCAGCCCGGACTTTTGGCCATGTGCGTTTGTGTATGTTCCGTGTCACGTGTCTGCCCCACCTTCGTTTACTCCTCCCAGTCTCTACACACCTGTTCTTTATGTGTTCATTGTCGTGTCTATTTAACTGTGCCGTGTTGTTGATGCCAGCATGAAATCATCGTCAGTGTACCCTCGTCCTTTGTCCTGTGTAGTTTTGGTCTTTGTTCCTGTTCTTTGTATTTTAAATTATTAAACCTATTAACCCTAAATCTATTTGAAGCTATCCTGCGTATGGGTCTGTCTTCCTCCTCCCGGTGTGACAGATGTGGTCAGGGTCAGGTTTCATGGTTTCATGTCAATATCTAAAGGTCAACATGGTGAAGAACATTTTGATGATAAAATAAGAATCATAATCTTGTAGTATGCATTAAACTTTACAGACAAGCTTCATGGAAATGTGTCCAAACAAAGTTTGTGTAAACGAAGCTCAACCCTGAGAGGATAGACTTGTGTAAGACAGGAGAATTGTTTAGAAATGTTAACATTTTGGACATTTATTGAGTCAGAGTCTGTTGTGTATTGTCACACCAATTCCACAAGCCTTAGACTAGTTCCCTAGTAGGTTTTGCAAATCAAGCAAATTACATAAGACATGATCAGAGCTACATTTTATGGAGTATAAAATCACATCATGGGAAAATGGTTTTACTGTAGACCTTATTTAGCGAGGTGCTTATTATACGTGTAAAATGGACTTGAGAAATATTGACTTGAGCTAAACTCTCTGTTCCTTGTTTATTTTCTCTCTCTCTCTCTCTCTCTCTCTCTCTCTCTCTCTCTCTCTCTCTTTCTCTCTCTCTCTCTCTCTCTCTCTCACTCTCTCTCTCACTCTCTCTCTCTCTCTCTTGCTCTCTCTCTCTCACTCAATCTCTCTCTCTCTCCCTCTCTCTTTCTCTCTCTCTCAGTCTGGTGTGCAGCCTCTAAGTTCCTCACAGGAAGAGTGTGTTCGTGCTGATGTGCGTATTCCAGTCAAAGCAAGTCAGTCCTGCAACTTCTACAAAGACAACCTCACAGTGACATACGGGTTTCTTCATCCTCCCAGTAGGTTCAACCTGAAGTCTGTATATATTCATGTTTACTTAAAACATAATTAACATTTACAGTGGTAAATAAAAAAAGCCAAAGACTTTTATTTTATTTTATTTTTTTTGGAGAAAAATAAAAAAGTTACTATAACCAATTTGCACTCCGTTTTATAATTATGGGGTGTGGCTATGTTCAGAACGAACCAATCACTTTCAGTCTTTAAAAGTAAAGATCATACAGCTTTCATTGATGAAATTATTGTGATTAACCCAAAATAAAGATCAGCTGCTTCAGTAGCATGATAAAGCTCAGTAGCAGGATAAAAATTTTGTATGGTGAGCTGAAGCAGGCCATGGACACAAGATGATAGAATATTTTTGTGAGAAAGAGCAGGAGAAAACCCAAAAACAGTGGTGTAACTCCTTCAACAAAATATTAGCTTAGGTGTGTTTATACTAGCATATACTAGCAAATGTTTAATATCTCTTGAATTCTTGTCTTCTACAGATTTGGCTTCTGATGGAAATGAGTCTGACTCACTGATCACAAGTAACATGGCACCAATGTTTACAATATTTAAAGGTAATTCCTTATTTATTGTTACCTAAATGTATTAATTCTTCTAGTTTACTTTAGAGATACTTTATTGTTCCACTATGCTGACTAATTAATTATACTTTAACGTTTACACACACATGCGCACACACACACACACACACACACACTCTCACTCTCACTCTAACACACACACACACACACACACACACATGCTCACACACACACCAGAGTTTCAGATTTTAATGGTTACTTGTTTTTTTCTTCTTAAGGTATTTGGGATTATTTCCACAATGTTCTTTTGGTAAAATATTCCAAAGCGCTGAATGGTGTAAATGTCATGAGTGGACCAATATTCGATAAAGACTTTGATGGAAAATATGACGTCTTAAAACAGAAAACAACGTGAGTTATTTGACACGGTGTCCTTTTGGAAAAAAAAAGTCATAGAGCTGTCAGTCACTTTTAATGAGAAAATAAAACTGCATTATGATCAGAGTGTTCGTGTTGTCACTAATATTTTTATAGGGAATCAATATCACCTTATGTAATAAGGTGATGGTAACCTTGATGTTTTTCAGTAACAGGTCTACGGCTCCTTTACCCACTCATTTCTTTGTGATATTGACGAGCTGTAAGAACTCATCCAAGAACTCAGTGACAACTCTACACCAGTGCGATGGTCCAATTGAGACGGTATCCTTCATCCTGCCACATCGTCCTGATAACACTGAGACGTGTCATGTAAGTGTCGCTGTGTTTCCTGCTGCAGTCACTAATCTCACGCTCTCTCACTCATTTTATACCGCTTATCCGAACTACCTCGGGTCACGGGGAGCCTGTGCCTATCTCAGGCGTCATCGGGCATCAAGGCAGGATACACCCTGGACAGAGTGCCAACCCATCGCAGGGCACACACACACTCTCATTCACTCACACAATCACACACTACGGAAAATTTTCCAGAGATGCCAATCAACCTACCATGCATGTCTTTGGACCGGGGGAGGAAACTGGAGTACCCGGAGGAAACCCCCGAGGCACGGGGAGAACATGCAAACTCCACACACACAAGGCGGAGGCGGGAATCGAACCCCCAACCCTGGAGGTGTGAGGCGAACGTGCTAACCACTAAGCCACCGTGCCCCCGCAGTCACTAATCATCAGATTAAAAACTACTACTGACTAGAATCATGTCTTATTTGATCCTTATATGCTCAAATAAGCTTACTACAAATTATCAGTCATTTATTTTTGAGATCAAAGTGGTTATAAATAGGGTATGAATATTCACTGTTGATCTTGAGTCTTTATTTTAATAAAGAAAATAGAAATAACATATACACAGGTGGGGGGGCACGGTGGTTTAGTGGTTAGCACGTTCGCCTCACACCTCCAGGGTCGGGGTTCGATTCCCGCCTCCACCTTGTGTGTGTGGAGTTTGCATGTTCTCCCCGTGCTTCGGGGGTTTCCTCCGGGTACTCCGGTTTCCTCCCCCGGTCCAAAGACATGCATGGTAGGTTGATTGGCATCTCTGGAAAATTGTCCCTAGTGTGTGATTGCGTGAGTGAATGAGAGTGTGTGTGCCCTGCGATGGGTTGGCACTCCGTCCTGGGTGTATCCTGCCTTGATGCCCGATGACGCATGAGATAGGCACAGGCTCCCCGTGACCCGAGGTAGTTCGGATAAGCGGTAGAAGATGAATGAATGAATGAATATACACAGGTGCAGCTGAAAAGAAAAGGATCATGTTTACATTGGGAAAATTCTCTATATTAAAACAAAATTTTTCTTAGGTTGTAATTAAACACACACAGGTAACCAATATCGACTGGAAGGTTTCCCTCTTCGCTGTTAACAATAACTGCAGTAAGATTTAGAATATAACCATATAACCACACAGCCATCTTCTACAGTGCTGTCCAAGCAGCGAGTATGTCTGTTTGTGTGATGTGTTTCATTATTGACACGTAAATACACACCCCAATATACACCTTAATACACAGTATTCTGAATGCAATCCATGATCCACAAATCATTATTTTTATTTATAAATGTTGGTGAAGTTAAAAAAATCAGTTTGAAAAGGAGCTTGTCTTTTACCCACTCTCTCTCTCTCACACACACACACACACATACACAGCCATAGTGTATTCTTTATTCCTGTGTATCTGTCCCTTACAGAACAGAAGTGATTATTCCTGGGTTGAAAACTGGACGCAGTTTCACGTTGCACGGATACGAGATATTGAACTCCTAACAGGGCTGAGTTTTTATCCTGACCGTCTACCTGTTGAAGATGTGTTACAACTTAAGACCTTTTTAAAAACCTTTTAGTATTTAATTGTAGTAACTTTACCAGAGCCTCATGTTGTGGTCCGAGTCAGTATAGTTTCTGTCTGAATAAGCAGCTACTGTAAAAGGCCTGCCTTGAACTCCCTACCAAAGACATTCAGCCAGAGAGGCTTTATAACTGTTATCCAAATGACTTCTTTTGATAAAACCTCCTGTTTATATCTTTTTTAATTAATATGTGCATTCATACTTTTATAATGTCCTTTTAATATAAAGACAAATCACAGCTGAAATCATATAATATTTACATGTAGACAAGATAGCTTTATTATGTATTCATGTGCTGTGTTTTTAATTTATAAAATTGTGTTGATCTCAATAAAATGTATAATCATATAATTAAAGCCATAATTCCTCTTATACAAACTTTCTGTTTCTGTTAAAACTTTAGAGGCTATAGATGAACTGGTGTTTAATATCAGTGTGTTATGAATTATATGCATATGTATAAGTAATGTCAGTCCATTGCAGTTCATCACACACACAGAGTGAACAATGGGCCATTTATCAAGTTGGGTATGAATGGATTAATTCATAGATCTTTTATAGAAGTATTTTCGTGAGAAATGTATTCATAAAATTCCAACATTCAGAAAAATGTTCCAATACATTCTACTCATGCTCAGTGTGACTGTGGTGGATTTGTGTTCATTCAGCTACAAAAGCTTGAGTGAAATGTTGAAAGACTCCAGTTCCAGTTGATCCGAAAGGCCCTGAAGTCAGGGATCTATGAGGGCTTCCACGCCAACCTCCTTAAATACAGTCAAGCTGGAAACGGAAAGGTTCTTCTCCAAAATTAGAACCATTCAAATGTCTAAAATGTTTTAGTACAATAGCGTTATTCCCCTTAACTGGAGCTAAGAAGCCCAAACCAGACCGTTAACCCTCCTCCACCAGAACGCTTACTCTCAGCACTATGTACCAGGAATGAGTGTTTTCCTGACGTCCACTAAACCAGATTCATCCCTCACACTGTCAGATATGTGGAAGCAAAGCGTGCGTCATCACTCCTTCATGTTTCCACTGCTGTAGAGCTTTACACCAGTCCGGCTCACACTCGGCACTGTGTGTAGTCTGTGTGAATCACACACTCAGTTTTTTTCAGTTTCTTGAGAATAAATAGTTATGCGTAAATCTTCATGATTGATTGAACCATATTTAGTAAACTTACTTCAACCGGATCTTCTTAATGAACAAACATATGCAGTAAATAACCAACTACAAATAAGAAACAGAAGTTGTTTCACAAACATCAACACACAGCTGAATCATGATGATTCACTATTAAAATCATTACACAACAGATGTTTAGACTGATTCTAGTGTTGCGTTATCCAACAATGTTGAAAATAAAAATTAAACACATTTGTTTAAAAACGCCACAGTTTTTGTATAATACATCATCTCAGTATATTAACTGATTTCTAACATCTTACCTATGAATTTATGAGCACGAGGCAGAGCACACGCACACATCTGATCTTACCATAACGTTACTTCCTTGCACTCGTTACTTCCTCGCACTCGATAGCGTTACTTTGCACTCGATTGTGCAAATCGAGTCTTAGCATAATACAGTATTTTTCAGCTTGCTTCATTCAGGCTTAAAGTGACCTTATGAGTCATGACAATATTATTTCACAATAACATTTCATTTTGATTAACTCTGAGGTAAAAATTTGTGTTTGGGGTACATTTATGTATAAATGACATTGATTTACATTTACTATGAAGTTTCTGTTAAATATTTACATCGTCCTGTGCTAAAGCCTTTCCCGCCTTTTTCCTGCTGGGCACGCACATGCACTAACAATAGTCTAATCCGTTTTAGGGGAGGAATCGTTTACAGAAGTGATGTCAGAATTGAGAAACATTACTTCTCAGACTTTATTCAAGAATGACAATTTCATTTTTTCCTGATGTAATTAAACATGAAAAAGCTGATATACTAAGCCTGCGTTCATTATTCATAGATTATAATTGCTATAGGTGTCAGTTACTATGTTGGCTGTATTATATAATCATTATCTTAATGTGTGACTGCTTCAAAACAGCTTCCAAAGTCGTGTATGAGTCACACGGTGGTCAGGAACATCCAATATTGTCTTGAACTGCAAGGCGACGGAAGGTTAAGACCTGGGTTAAGAGGTCGTGTGGCAGCAAAGAAACAATTTATTAGTTTGTTAGCCACAAAAAATGGATTGGATTAAGGAAGATTGGAGAAGTGTTCTGTGGTCTGACGAGTCAAAGTTCAATACGCTTTAGTCGGATGGTGTCAAGTAGGATCAGGAGGACATGGAGAACGTTTTGATGCCAAATGTATGCTTGGAACTGTCAAGTAAACAGCGGATGAATGTCTGTGGAACATGTCAGAAAGATCTAGAGTTGCGGTCACTTTCAAAATGTATTAACTGCACATTTTCCAGAACATATTGTTAAATATGAAGGACGAGTTTGGAGATCAAACGTTTTTTTCAACACGATAACAAGCCCAAACACACACAACTAAGACAGTCCATGCTGCTCAGTCTTCAAGTGGCCTCCTTAGTCCCCTGACCTTAATCCCAGTAAAAACCTTAAAAACTGAATCGTTTTAAGTCACAGTACTTCATCAAATAAAACTCAACTTTGGGAAGAACTTTTTTCCGTTTAAACAGCAAAAAAATTGTATGTGTTAAAAGCACGTTTTCCTTTGGAAGCTAACAGAGTGAACAGTCGGACAATTAGTACGGTGAAGAACACTAATCTGGGCTGGAGATCAAACGTTCATCTAACTCAGGTCCAGAAAAGCTTTTTAATAAAAGAATTCTGCATATATATTTTTTCTAAAGCTCTGCAGTCACTGAAACTGAAAGAAAATAAATAGCTGGTATGATACTTGACGCTCATCTTGATGAGAAGACTGTACAGATCGTACTCCCTTAATAAAATAAAATATGGCTACATGGTGATGGAGGAGTATAACTAGTGGCATAAATGTGTCATTTTCTTCTAAAGAAACAGACAGCATTCTCTAAAACAAAAATAACAGGATATAGATTACACACAAAGCTCTGACCTGATGTCTGATATCAGTGAGTACATGCCTTTTGTCATATAATCACCCCATAATTTAGTTATTCTTTCTAGATTTTGTATTTTATTGGTACTTAAAGACAGAAATCTGTATTATGACTGTAGGTTTGTACACTGAAGGGGTCAGTGGTCGAGCAGTAAAAGTAGCTCAGATGTTTGATGTGAAAAATGACCTTACAAGTGATGTTTCTCATGCTCTTCTCTCTGTGGAGGTCTGCGTTCCTGCCTCCTGCTGGGGCATCACCAAGCACAAGGCCATATTTCACAAGAACACTTACCTCATTACCTGCTAGTTAAAAATTAGTGACTTCACTCGTATGAGCTAGCTGCACTGTTACATATTTCCTGCACTTCAACACCATATTACACTTAGCTTTCAGAATTCATTTTTAAATCTGATGTGAGTGCTGATTTCACCACACTAAACCCCACACAGACACAGCAATGGCATTGCATTAGTTTTTGTAATAAACCACATTAGTTTTAATATAAACTGCTGCACAGAGTTAAAGAACCTGGTCCAAGAGACGCAACATTTCAACTTCATTCATTACGCTGGTGATGATGAAATCTGATCTGATCCATTCTTGTAAAGACAATCTGAAAGCACATCCAATCTCACATCAGAATGAGAAAAAGTAAAGACAGGAAAGCCAACGACTCTCCGCAAAACAGTCCAGTTTGTCTGAGCTCCAGTAGAAGAGGCTCAGTTAAAGGTCCTGATCACTCTGTTGATGTCTTCGGCTCGAGGTCCAGGCTCACCCATCTCTTTCAGAAGTCCAACTTTGTCTCTGGCCGCGTGTCGAGGAACAGACAAACAGAACGGCCAGAGGAATCTGTTCACCACTTTGAAGTTCTTTCCAGTAGAGTAGATCTCATGGATGAGATCCTCCAAACAGATAATTCCATACTGACCTACAGAGACATACGGCAGAGATGAACCACGATCAGTGTCATCTAACCCCCCCCCCACACACACACACACACAGAACTGTAGAACAGATTTATTTAGACATCTACAGTGTTATGGGTGAATCTACAGTGTGAGGCCTTACACCAGCTGTAGTTCTTTTGAACCTGCAGAATCCCACATTTTACTTTCTCTAATATCTAAAAAAACGGCTCTCTGTGACAGTTACAGCTGTGGAGTTAAAAATCAGTTAAATCACAGAGACTTACAGAGAAAATACACTCGCTTTAAAGTTCATCTGAGCTTTCTTTAGATTAGTAAATCTATTAGACTTCTACAACACTCAAACAGCTCTCTGTTGTGGGTAATGAGACACTGCCCCCTGGTGCTCACCCTCACATCACACTCAGGTACAGAGACCTCACCCTGCACTTGGGTCTAATCTGCGTGTATAACTTTATTTAGGTATAAGAGTAACATTAGTTAAAATATGCTCGGCTTATTATTAAATATTAGCTCTAAAATACAGCGAGTGAAAAATGAAGGTCAAACCCGCAGCGACTCGAAAGACACACATACCCCTCGTAGAGAGCCTGAAGATAAAAAATGTCTCTTAATAATTATTACTCCGTCATTTGTGAGAACATTTAAGACGTAACGTTTTAACATAGATGACGTAGTGGAAACAAATAAAACTTATTGATAAGTTCATCATAATTAATGTTTTAATTACAGACAACTCCAGCATTAGCTAGCTAGTGATGTAGTTTTTTTTTTTTAAAGGCAATATAAACTAGATTTGTAAAGTTTGTTGCAACAAACTTTGATGTTGGCTTTGACGAGGCAAGTATTCGCAAAGGCCGGTGCTTTTTGGATGCAAGTGGACATAATGGTCAGTGTTACTTTTGGAGGCAAGTGGACAGAAAGATAGGGTGCCAAAACATTTGGAGGCAAGTGGAGACGAGCATGTGACGTCATCAGAATACACGTGAGGAAGTTCCCCTCTTTGTTCTGAGTGTTTTGATATGTCACATGTCCATGTTGTAAAAAGTTTTTTGATTTTGCATATTCTGGGGCGAGGCTGCGGCGCAACCGAAAGGCCAGTCGGTACACCAATTTAAAAGTTTGTTCAGAGTATCACCCTAAAGGAGCTGGCCGAGTTTGGTGTAGATAGTTCGAAAGCTTGCCGAGTTATAAACCTCCAAATTTTATAATGGGAGTCTATGGGGAAAAAAGGCCATTTGAGACCCGGTACCGGAAGTACCGGTACTATGACTGCTTAGAAAAGTAATAGCAACAAACTTCAGACCAGGGTCTACAACATATCCGAATTTGGTGCATGTGGCTCGAAAGCCCTAGGCCGCATTAAATTTTATACATTTTTGTCTAAGCTTAAATAGGAAAACAGAATGTTGGCTTCTACAAAGCCAACATAATTAGTTTACAGTCAAATTAAGCCTGTTGAACTCTTAGTTAGTTCAACATGTTACTCCACCTGGCGGAACACGGAGACCAATCAACCGAATCTGGCAAACACAAGTGATTTGTTTTAGACGTGATGTGCTCTCACTGAAGAGTTTAAGAGACAAAGAACAAACATGACGACTCGTCCTCTGGATTTTAAACGTCTTTACAAACATCGTAAGCAGAAAAACAAACACTGCAGAAACATCTGGTAACGGAGCTGCATTCCAGTGTTTCATTCGTTACACTTCTCAGACTTTTCAGTACGTGTTATTTATTATAAGCTATCAGGAATGGTCCTGTCCTGTTCCCATCATCCACCAAACAAAAACAGCTGAAGAATCTAAACCTAATGAAACCCCTGAAAACTCAGTCAGTCGCTTTCCCATTACACTATGCTCAGGCCACAAAAGAAAACACAAAGACCTCCTCAAGACGGTTAATGTGACGTTTCTGGAGATAATAACGACTGACGAATGTACAGAACGATGTGCAGAAAGAGGCAAAGACAAACTTACCTAGATGCTTCTCGATGACGACGTTGTCTGTAAGAGGAATCTTTCTCTTATCAACCTTTCCCTGGCCTCTTTTCAAGATGAGATCACGAACTGACTTCAGATTAGGAAATCTGTCAAAAACATTAAGATTTTCATATAAATCAGATCCAAAGACTTAAAAAACCGAGCTTTAAAACACGGCTCTCTTACCCCCAGGCGACGTAGGGCTCGACCACTTGCAGCATGTTCATGGAGGTCTTACTGACTTTAATAAAAGTTCCGCTGAAGATTTTACGCAGTCTTAACATGTGGATGATCTTCCTCACTTTCGGACTGATGCCTTTAATCCTGTAAAAAAAAAAAAAAACACACACATAAGACTGTTTCAGACCCTGACAGGATGACAGAAGGTTATTGAGAAGTGTTTAAAGGGTCTTACTGTCGAATTCGGACAGCAAACACCAGGCTGTTCTTGGCTAGAGGGAGAGGAGGTGGTGGTCTGTGTCGGTTTCGTGCCAAACGCACTTCATCTCTGTGTTTCCTCTTGCTGTTCTTATGGAACTCCTCCAGACGTGTGAATTTCAACTGTCCTTTATTTGTCTGTTTAAAAAAAGTTTCTGTTAAAACTTTAGAGGCTATAGATGAACTGGTGTTTATTATCAGTGTGTTATTAATTATATGCATATGTATAAATATGTATCAGTCCATTGCAGGTCATCACACACACATACACTCTCACACACTGACACACACACACTCTCTCACACACACTGACACACACTCTCTCTCTCTCTCTCTCTCGCACGCACTACTCTCTCGCTCGCACGCACGCAAGCACTCTCTCGCACGCACTCGCTCGCTCGCACGCACTCGCTCGCTCGCTCGCACGCACTCTCGCTCGCACGCACTCTCGCTTGCACGCACTCTCGCTCGCACGCACTCTCGCTCGCACGCACTCTCGCTCGCTCGCTCGCACTCTCGCTCGCACGCACTCTCTCTCGCTCGCACGCACTCTCTCTCGCTCGCACTCTCTCGCTCGCACGCACTCTCTCTCGCTCGCACGCACTCTCTCTCGCTCGCACGCACTCTCTCTCGCTCGCACGCACTCTCTCTCGCTCGCACGCACTCTCTCTCGCTCGCACGCACTCTCTCTCGCTCGCACGCACTCTCTCTCGCTCGCACGCACTCTCTCTCGCTCGCACGCACTCTCTCTCGCTCGCACGCACTCTCTCTCGCTCGCACGCACTCTCTCTCGCTCGCACGCACTCTCTCTCGCTCGCACGCACTCTCTCTCGCTCGCACGCACTCTCTCTCGCTCGCACGCACTCTCTCTCGCTCTCTCTCTCTCGCACTCTCTCTCTCGCACTCGCTCTCTCTCTCTCTCGCTCGCACTCTCTCGCTCTCTCTCTCTCTCGCTCGCACTCTCTCTCTCGCTCGCTCGCTCTCTCGCACTCTCTCGCTCTCTCGCACTCTCGCTCGCTCGCTCGCACTCTCTCTCGCTCGCTCGCACGCACTCTCTCTCGCTCGCTCTCTCGCACTCTCTCTCGCTCGCTCTCTCGCACTCTCTCTCGCTCGCTCTCTCGCACTCTCTCTCGCTCGCGCGCTCTCTCTCGCTCGCTCGCACGCACGAACTCTCGCTCGCTCGCACGCACGAACTCTCGCTCGCTCGCACGCACGAACTCTCGCTCGCTCGCACGCACGAACTCTCGCTCGCTCGCACGCACGAACTCTCGCTCGCTCGCACGCACGAACTCTCGCTCGCTCGCACGCACTCTCTCTCGCTCGCTCGCACGCACTCTCTCTCGCTCGCTCGCACGCACTCTCTCTCGCTCGCACGCACTCTCTCTCTCTCGCTCGCTCGCACGCACTCTCTCTCGCTCAAATTTTATAATGGGAGTCTATGGGGAAAAAAGGCCATTTTAGACCCGGTGCTGGAAGTACCGGTACTCTGACTGCTTAGAAAAGTAATAGCAACAAACTTCAGACCAGGGTCTACAACATATCCGAATTTGGTGCATGTGGCTCGAAAGCCCTAGGCCGCATTAAATTTTATACATTTTTGTCTAAGCTTAAATAGGAAAACAGAATGTTGGCTTCTACAAAGCCAACATAATTAGTTTACAGTCAAATTAAGCCTGTTAAACTCTTAGTTAGTTCAACATGTTACTCCACCTGGCGGAACACGGAGACC